>NC_138064.1:25906530-26131530 GCF_964194185.1 Rhinolophus hipposideros
TTTATGTATGATGAATACAAATCCTCTGTTGGATATATGTAATGCAAATTTCAAACTCCACAGTTTGAATTTTCACTCTTTTTTTCTGTCTTTTAATGAACAAAAATACTTGAGCTTAATGTCGTTCAATTCTCCTTATGAACAGCAGTTTTGTCCCCTATTTAAAAATATGTATATATATTTACCAACTCCAAGATTATAAAGATGTTACATATTTTATTCTAAAATGTTGATTTTAACTTCACTTTCAGGTCTGCAGTACATCTGGAATTGTTTTTTTTTTGTGAATGATGTAAGGGTCCAGATACACTTTTTCCCCCACAAGGACATCTAATTGATACAGTACCATTTGTTGGAAAAAAAAAAAAACATTTGTTTTTGTTATACTGCAGAGTTATCTTTATCATAAATTAGGTTATTGTAATGTGTGAATATGACTGTGGACTCTTCATTTTATTCCACTGGAAATTTTTCTATCCTGGTGTCCATACCGTATTGTCTTAATTACTGTAGCTTATAGAATCTTTGTATTTGGTAGTGTTAATACTCCAGATTTGTTCTTTTTCAAGGTTGCTTTGGTTATTCTGGGCTCTTTACATTTCTGTGTTAACTTCAGAATATGTTAGTAACCACCAAAATTTCTGAGATTTAGATTTGGATTATACTAGTGATCTATTGCTACATGATGAATCACCTCCAAATTTAGAAGCTTAAAGCAAAAAAAAATTCCCTCAAGCATCTGGTTGTTCTGGCATAGTATGTCTCATGAGGTTGTAATCAAGCTGTCAGCTGGGGCTGCATTCATATGCTTTACGGAGACTGGACTACCCACCTCCTATAAGGCTCACTGTTGTCTGGGCCTTCTACGGGGGTTCCTGAGTGCTCAGAAGACATGGTAACTTGGCATCCCTCAGAGCAAGTGAGCCAAGAGAGAAAAAGTGAGAGAAAGTGATCAAGACGTAAGCTGCAGTCTTTGATAATGTAACCTCTGAAATGATAAACAATCACTTTTATAGTATTCTACTGGTCACATAGACCAGTGCTGGTATGATATGGGAGGTATTTTATGGTATGATATCCATAAAAGAGTATGGATATCAGGAGGTGAGGATCACTGGAAACGATTATAGAGACTGGCTATTATAGGGTTTTATTAAATCTATACATTAATTCTGAGAGAATGGGTATCCAAATGGTATTGAGTGATGTAACCAAAACCATAGTATGTTTATTTAGTTTTTATTTTGTGTTTCTCAATAACTCCATTTTGTTTTTAGTGTAGACTTCTGAAACATTTTTGTTAGATTTATTTCTAAATATTTGACCTTTAATGCTATTTTAAATTATTTCATTTTTAAATTTCATTTTCTGTGTCTGTTGCTGCTGCGAGAAATGACTTAGTACATTGATCTTTTATCTAGTGAAATTGCTTAATTTTCTTATTAGTTCTAAGCTTTTTCTAAATACAATTTTAGATATTCTAAGTATACAATTATGTCCCCTGTTAACGATAACACTTTGATATCTTCTTTTCTGATCCTTAATATTACTTTTCTTCTTGCCTTATTACCTGGGCTGAGATTTCCAGTAAATACTGAATAGACGTAATGATAATGGGAATCCTTGTCTCATTCCTATTTCTTGATTATTGAGGTATAATATTATTTTTGTACTTTTCTGTATGCATAAATGTACAACTTGAATAATTTTTACAAACAGAACATGTCCATCAAACCTAAAATTATCAGCAACTAAGAAGCCCCCATGTTGAAATGGTAATAAATTTCTTCACTTTAATTGTCATAGATTAGTTTTACCTTCTTTTATATTTATATAAATGGAATCATACAGTATGTAGTCTCTTGTGCTTCAATTTTTTTTCCTTCACTACTCATGTGTGTTAGAATTTGTAGATATTCTTTTTAATATAAAGTAAATTCCCTTCAATTTCTAGTTTGCCAAGAGGTGTTTTTTTTTTTCTTTTTTAATCAATTGGATGGTAACTTTTGTGAAATTATTTTATTTCAACAAAATATTTATATAATTTTTTTGTTACTGTGGTCAATCATATTGGTTTATTTTGATTGTTATACTAGCTTTTCATTTATAGAATAAGTCCCACTTAGTCACGGTGTACTGTTGTTGCTTTCCTCCTCGTCTCCAATATCATTGAATTTGACTTTTTTATGTATTATTTAGGATTTTTGCCTCTATGTTCTTGAGAAAAATCCCTTCATAATTTTCCTTTCTTGTAATGTCTTTATTTGGTTTTGGTATCAAGATTATACTGGCCTCCTAAAATGAATGAAGGAAATGACGTTTCTTCTTTCTATTATCACATAGAATGTTTGTTGCACCACAAAGGAAATAATTACTATCATTTATTTCTTAAACGTGTCAAAGAACTCACTGTTGAAGACATCTAGAAAGGGTTGTCTTTGTGAGAATGTTTTTAATAGAAGATTCAGTTTCTTTACTTGATAACAAGTAATTCGGATTTTCTATATAAACTCTCATCTTGCTACAGTTTTATTTTGATAATTTTATATATGTCATTCAAATATTCTAACTTATTGCTAATTTTTAAAATAATAGTCTTCTGTGAACTTTTTTGATGCTTCGGGAGTAGTGTAAATGTTATATTTCCATTTGTTACTTTTGTTACTGTAGTTCTTGTTTACTCCTCAGTTTTCCCCGTGCTCTATAGCTTGTTCGGGGGTTAATCAATTTGATTAATATTTTCAGAAGTTTGAAGTTTGTCTCTGTTGAATGTCTTCATTATTAATTTATTGTCATTATTGTTTTCTTCTTTATTTTTAGGTTTGATTTGTGTTTCTGTTTCCAATTTCTTGAAAGAAAAGCATTATTTTCAAACTTTCTATTTTCCACTACATGCATCTTAAGCTATAAACTTTTTCTCAAAATATTGCTTTTGTTGCATCCCACAAATTTTGTAATGTTTTATCTTTAACTGAGTTTAAAATATTTTGTAATTTGTTTCAATTTATTTTGTTCCATGTATCATTTAAAAAATACTGTTTAATTACAGAAATTTGTGAATTTCTAGCTCATTTTCACTAGCTCCTTCTTTCTCGTTCTCTTCTGATTTAATATCAGTATCTCTCAAACCTTGTTGAACGTCAGAGTCATCTTAGGAGCTTGAGAAAAATCGTTGATTCTAATGGGCAGCCAAGTCTGAGACTCAGTGCTTTAAACTCTCCAGTTAATTTCATTCACAGCTGCAGCTTTATTTAATATATATGAATGATGAACCTCTACGTATAGTTTAGATTTTAGAACCTCAGCATATGGCTATTGGAGTTTTCAGGAAATTTGAGATCTTGAACCTGACCATGAACATCACACTAACACTTGGCATAGTTCAGTATTTAAAAAACAAAACAAAAAGTATTTTAGCAATGCTAGAGACAGGTCTAGCAATCTTCTTCATGCACCCTTTTCCCTGAGCCCAACCTTGGTTTTGTTTTGAATTCTGCAATATAGAACATAGCTTCAAAAGGGTTGGTTTTATGCGGGAAGAAAGAAGGAACCGAAGAGAAAGGGAGAACTTTAAGAAAGGAAAAGACCAAACGAGAAGGTTTCAAGACAGCAAATTGCAGAGAGGAGAAAACTTAAAATCTTGTTTTCCACTGAAAGTTTGTCCCCTTGCTCCCACAATCCCTTTGTGTTTCTTAGGGTATCATGATATGAAAGCTTGGCAACCATAGAGATAAAATGAGGCGGGTGAAAACTTTCCTGGAGGCTTATTTTGACCCTAGAAAATGTTTCTGACAGGGTTACAATGAGAGGAAAATGAGTTTACTAACAATGAATCTGATACAGTGCTTGACAGAAAGTGTGGACTTGCCAAAGTAAAATTGACTTTCATTAAGACATATCTGTGGACAGTCCCTCTCTGCTGATCTTTTGGCCAGTGAAGTTCAAAATTCAGTAGATACATATATCCTGCTATACAAATCATAGAACTATAAATATATCCCTTTCCCCTTTGCATTCTTGGAAAGGATGCTTTAATTTGTAGCATAGATTTTTACAAATTAAATAATGGAAGGGAGATAAAGACTTTTCAGAAAAAGACATTAGATAACTTTTTGCTATCAATTCAAGTTTATTAAACTTTAATGCAGTCCTATTAACACATTATGTTTACAAAATTTTTTTTTTCAGCCTTGACTCCTTAGGCCCCTTTGGATGCCAACTCACTAATGAAATATGTTTACTGTAGTCATATGTTCTTCCCTAAGCAGTGCAAAACAAAACCCTCCAGGCTGTACTATCATTATGATCCAGAATACTCATTTCCTCTGGGAGAAAAAGGCACTCATCAATGTTATATTCTCCACTGAGGATCATACTAAAACCTTGACATTCCTAAATTATGGGAAAAACGATATTTTAATGAATGTGATTTGGTGATTCTGCTAATTTACTATTGGCACCAAAGGGTGGTGGGCAGCTTTTAAAGCCAGTAGCTAATATACCTTAAAATTCTTAACAGCTAAAGTTAAATTACAGCTAGTTAGAATTGCTTTCCATATTGCTGATGTGGGAGAAGAAGAAACTTTCTCCTTCTAAGTTCTTTTGCCTGGTCTAATAATAAAATGAGCATGAAACAGATTAAAAAGAGAAAATAACCAAATTTAATTACATATATATTACATATATATAAATTATATGTAATATATATTACATATATAATCTATATATTACATATATAATGTAAGATACTTATTACATTTATATAAATTGTAATATAATGTAATATATAATATAATATATAAAATGTAATATATATTACATATATAAATTATACATATACATGTATGTGTGTGTATATATATACACATATATATATATATATATATATATATATATATATATATATGTATGTAAATGAAAGCCCCACATACACAATACGTTCAGAGATAGAAAGATGAAATCTGGTAGACGTGTATATGGCATTCCGAGGTAAGGATGAGGTAGGGTACTTTGGGGCTTCAGAAGGGAGGAAGGTCATTCACAGGATGATAAGAACAGATGTTCATCAATTAGGTACTTGGTCTTGCCGTATAAATAGGTCATAAAAAGTTATTTCTGGTGATAACTCCTATTATAGGCAAGGCCCAGAGTTAAATTCTTTAAGGGACAGTAAAAATGATAAAAATAATACAAAAGCTACATCTATATCTACATCTATACTAGCTTACATCAAACACTCAGGCTATGGTCATCCTTAATCACCATGTAAGCTAACCCAGTTCTATCTAAAGAATTATTGACTTGCTGGAATTACTGATAAGAATACCTAATAAATAGATGAGTTGTCTCTTATTTTTCTAAACCACCTCCCCTCAACCATATTGTTGTCAATTACTTGAGAGGGTAAGTAATAAACTATACTGATCATCAAATTCAGTCCCCTAATTATACAGAAAGGTGAAGTGATGTCCCCAAGAGCCCACAACAGGTTAGTGACAAAGCTTACGGAGAAATCTTTCATGCCTCTATCTAATCAAACACAATGTTCTGTTTCCTTTAAGTTACTAGAAACAGGAACAAAAAAGGGAAAAAAGCTACGACTTTTACTTTTTTTCAAATTTGTTCTGCTTAAATTTAGATCCTTTAAAAATTAAAAAAAAAGAAAGAAAATGTCCATCACTATCTGGTCACTTCTGTATTTCAGATAAATAAACCAGAATTATCATTTTATGAATAAATTTGAGGTTTAATTCCTTGCTATTCTGTTTTTTAAACATTCTAGACAGATGGTAGTTTGTCACATTTAGAAAGATTCAAGTCATAGCATTCTTAATTTTGAATTCTCTGTAAATAAACTCAGATTTGAAATCTTAATATAGCCTTAAAGGATATAGTTACACTTGTATAAACTTTCCCTAATACAATGGTTGATTAAATGTGACTAGATTTTTGAAGATTTATGAAGATGACTATTTTTATATATCCCTATTTTTTCAAACATCCAAAATCCTTTTTGTTTTAAGAAATACAGTTATTATAAAACTAAAATGAGAATTCTGTTTAGATAAATTTTTTTTGGATTTACTTTACCTACTTCCATTAAAACATTGCTTTCTTCTGGAGAATGATTTTAGACCAAGGACAATGTTTTATTTAAATTATAAGAGAAATTTGATTGAATACAGTTTTTATGTTTTAATTTTTTTGTAAGATTATATATGGCACAAGGTTTTGATGTATAAATCATTTGACCCTAATATATTCAATTGTAGTTGAATTTAATGATTATATGTTGTGAAAAATCTAAGTCCAGTTTGAACTTTTCACATATTCAACCACAGTAAAATGTACTTTCAAATGTTTGTATAGTAATGATTTCAGAGTCAATCTCAATGGTCTTAGGAACCACAAGTACTCTTCCTTGAAAACATGCTCATTAAAGATATCCTTCTAGTGTGAGTTTTCATTTTAGTTTGCTTGTCTATTCCTGTCTTACCTAAACAAGGAGTTTATTTTAATAGCGTAATTATAAACTTGGCGGCAATTTCTGTGTTGACATGTTTTTAAATTCTGACTACCAACTGATTTGAAATATGCCTCATATATTTTAATATTCTCATGAATTTCTCTATATTACTGTTTTCTTGGCTCTTTAACATGTAGACATAAAGTGTTATTGAGATCTAGAGGTGAACACTAATCCTGAGAACACATTGTTCTTTTCTTCCTTAATACTCTTGAGTAGGAGGAGTGCATATCGAAGTCAGGAGCTGACCTCACTGCCCTCAGTCATTCTCCTTCTGCACTGCCCTTCCCTCACATTCCCCCCCACACATATTTCTTCTAAATTAAACTGTTCATTAGCACTATTACAACCTTTGAATCCCTTACGTTTTTTCCCCACAACATTTATAATATGAATTGTCCTTTTGTCAGCAAAATTTTGACGGGTTAAAACACATATTTTGAAAGCTATGTAAGCATTCTTCTAAAACAAAGCCTGACTTTAATGCAGTTTATTTTGCATGGTGGAAAGATACTCTTAGCAAGCCAGCTTTGCCCAAATGCTGCTTTAATTTCTCAATATGTAACTTTCAGTTTTGCACAGAATAGACAATTTCTAATAACTTAGGAATGGTGAATCTGATTTTAAATATAATGTGTAGTTAAGGCTGTTTTCCAAATGTCGATATTTCACATTTTATGACAGTTGACAATTAGTTAATTGTATAATTTAAGTGCCTGAGGGCCTCTTTCTCTAACAAACACAAAGAAAAAGAAATAAAACAAAGATGAGATAAAACAGAGGAAATGAATGTTTTATAGACATGTTATAAATGCATGATTTTAATACTATTGTATATAGTAAAACATAAACAGATGCCAGAAACATTTATATTGTTGTTTTTATTATTACTGTTTGTTTTTAAGAAATCTGAAGGAACAGTAAACCAATTATTTAATGCTTATTGTGCGTGCAGTAAAAAAACTTTCTGGTTGTTCCTTTCCCTGATTTATGAAGACAACTACTCTAAATGCTATATCATAATAAAGAGAGAATGATATTAGCATGTACAGCTTTCAGAGTTGTTTGGACATCATTTAATCCTGACGTTTAATTTTATCCAAAATATTAACTGTTCTTTGAGAACTTCTTGTGACCTGTGTTCTTTACTAAATACTTTCTGCTTATTATTTTCTAATTCTTTTGTCCAATGTCAAGAAAATAAAATGGAAAGTTGAAGCAGGAAGCTTGATAGTATCTTTTTACAAATTCTGATTGAAAGTGTGGCTCAAGTTAAAGGTAAGAAGTTATTCTTACCTTTATTGATCATGACGCATTATAGCTAATTTAGGGGACGTCTTTTAAACTGATTATTTAATATACGAGACCTGACAATTAAGTTCACAAACTGGTTGCAGCAATCTTACTAATCTTTATTTGATATTAGAGGGATTATTCATTATGAATTTGTACCAGCTGGACAACTGTTAATCAAGTTTACTATTTGGAAGTGCTGAAAAGACTGTGTGAAAAAGTTAGACGACCTGAACTTTTCGCCAACAATTCATGGCTCTTTCATCATGACAATATACCAGCTCACATGACACTGTCTGTGAGGGAGTTTTTAGCAAGTAAATAACTGAATTGGAACACCCTCCCTACTCACCTGATCTGGCCCACAATGACTTATTTTTTTTGCCTGAAAATAAAGGAAATATTGAAAAGAAGACATTTTGATGACATTCAAGACATCAAGTATAACCCGACAACAGCTCTGATGGCCATTCCAGAAAAAGTTCCAAAATTCTTTGAAGGGTGGATTAGGTGCTGTCATCGTTGCATAGCTTCCCAAGGGGAGTACTTTGAAGGTAGCATAGTGATATTCAGCAATGAGGTGTGTAGCACTTTTTCTAGGATGAGTTCATGAAATTAATTGTCTGACATTGTACTTTATCAAGGAATATTTGAATTATTTTATTCTTCCATAGTAATTGAAAGGTAGCTTCCTACTTAAGCACACGTTAATACAATGAGTGTGAATGATCCAGCAGGAAAAAAAAAATCAAAACGATGGAAAATTTAGATGAAAAGTCAGCGGTAGAGTTACTGAATTACATTTTTTAAAAAAAATTATTTTTTTCTAGCAATTGCATCTAGCATTGGTTAGAAACCTTTGTTAGAGTTGGCTGTATACATTACACTGGAAAAGATTTTGTCCCAAACTAAACCGGGAAAGAGAGTGTGCATGAGAGCTCTTAGTTTCTCTATATATTTTTATAAAAATCATTTCCTTTTACTTCATTGTTTCCTGTGTTCTACCTTAAAACAGATTATTAATATTAATTTGGAAGATCAGAGAAAGCATCTTAAAAATTTACAACTGTTTTGCATTTAAATTAGTGAAAAATCAAGTTTATTATTTTAAAAAGAAAATTCTAGCTACATTTACTTGGGAAAATTGCATGAAGAATAATGATTCTGAACTCTATCTAATTATAAATCTGATTAGGGAATTAGAATTCTGTTTGTGATATAAGAAATCAGTCATTATTTTTTACAATTTTCCATACATCGAGGAGAATTTTTCATCTTATATTGTGGATCCAGAAATACCAGTTCCTAGAATGTATACAGCATTTAGAGAATTTAAAAAATCAACCCTACTTACCTTTGAGAGTACTACATTTATAAAATTACATGCAAAAAAAGATATTGTACTTTTTTTCTTTTTCATCTCCCAAAGGAAAACATAAGACCAGCAACCATAACACAATTGACTATAAAATGATTGGTTATAAGACCGAATTTCCTTAGTCATTGTAAGAATTTGGACCTGCACATGATGATACAAAAGTATCTTTGTATTAGAATTTGCTTTTCTTTTGCTATAGCCTAAAATTGTACTCTGTGATATTCAATTGTCTCATATCAGTGCCCCATAAGGAGTCTAGTCTGTGTCATGTTAGAAGAAACATTAAGAGTTGTATTGTTTTAAAATGGAAAGGTGGGGTATATAAGAAAGCATGTGGAAACTTAGATAACATTTCTTGGGATTTGGTTCCTAAGATGTCTCTAGGTTTTTTACTTGTATCCTTGGAAGTCTACTGTTTAAGCATTCATGATTTATCACTGAGGGACAAAAACATATATTAAGGGAGAAAGCCTTGTCACCATTTTATAGGCATTAGTGTTTATTATCAGACATTTTACTTTACTATCGAAGCACTCACAGTTCTGTGTTTCATAGTTTTCTAAGAGGAACAAAAATAAAGTAAAATGGAAAGCAGTATCATAGCTTCTTCCTGATTTCTTCTAAAATAAAATATTCAATTTTGCAGTTCAGTCCTGCCCTTTTTATTAATATGTAAAAATATAGACATTAAAACAGAAACACATATATCAAATGACAATATCAGTCTCAAACAAAAAAATTAGTCTGGTATAACTTTTGAAGAAGTAAATAAAATTTGAAAGTCCGCAATAGTACTTTGTACTCAAAGGGCAATATTTGAATTATAGAAACTTGAGGTGAGCTGTTTGCATAGCAGGTACACATTACCTATGAACTCAGTATCACTGATTTAAGATTCCCCGTAGACATGCAGATTTGACTTTTCTCTAGGTACAGATTGCACGCTCCTCTCACTCCCCTCCTCCAGCCATCTCTCCGATTCAGAGACCTGAAGAGTGAGAATGCATTAGACCAAGTCTAGCAGCCCTGCTGACAGAGACATCTTGCAGTACTCTCCCTATGAAATCGTAGCATATTTGTGCATATGGAGGATAGCAGGTTTTTATTATACAAAATGAGTAGCCCATTCTACTGTCTAACACTACTGGTTGACTTCAGTGTTTTCATATTGTTAGGTACAGATCATCAATACCTTAAATTGCCCAGCAAACTGATAAGTAAACAGAATCTCTATGCTCTCAGAAATATCACAGTGGCTCCTGCAGTTAGATGAGTAAAATTTTAGCAAAGAGATCCTTAAATGTTTTAAACTCTGAGTGCTATGTTTGCCATTTTTTATATAGTGAGTTGATAAGTACAAGACTGTGTGCTTTTATATAGTCATTCAGTATTTATTTATAGAACCCCTCATCTGTACTTACTGTTGTGCTAGGTGGTAGGGATATAGCTCTTTGACAGCATAAAGCCAGCTGCTTGAACAAAAAAAAGAAAAGAAAAGAAAAAAGAAAGGAAGAAAGAAAAATAAAACATTAAAAGACGATTGAGAACAAATGAAAATATTCACTCATTTACCAGCAAATGGAAGGAGTGACAAAGAGCCAAAAGTGTCTGCAAGGACATTGTTGAGAGGGGGACAGAAATGTATTATTCACCCTCCAGTACTCTGCAAGTGTCAAAGTGTTCACTTTGGCCAGACACTAACTGGAACGGGAGACTGAACAAGGATTGTTTAAGTGAAGTTAGAGCAGAACTCCAAAAGAGTATTTAATTGGAGGCCAAAAGCCCACAGGGTTTTCCCTGCCTGTAAACAAGAAGCAATTTCTAAATGGTAGTTTGGATGAGTTACCTCTTTTTGCTTTATATATAGAGAGTAGCTTGTTGCATCTCCCTATGATGGATAAAATAGCTAGATTTACTGCCATGGTTTACATTCTCTCTGCATGGCTTAAGTTCTCTCAGGCATGAATACGGTATCATTCGAAAGTGTGTCAGTAATCAGGTAGCGGAGGAGATCTATGTGATAGCTGTAGTTGGGATTTCTTCCCTGATATCTGCAACTTCTATTGCGTCTATGACTTCAGAGATTACTTTTTCTCATTGAAAAAGTAGTTGGCAGTTAACCAATGCAGTTTATTTTAAAATAAATGTTCTGTAGCCAACTAAGGTAAAACATGGCAAAGTTGGAAGTTCTTGCATTTAACAATTACCCTTTGAGATTCCACATATAACTGAGATCATATGGTATTTGTCTTTCTCAGTCTGACTTATTTCACTTAGCATAATATTTTCTAGGTTCATCCATGTTGTTGCAAATGGTAAGAGTTCATTCTTTTTTATGCCCGAGTAATATTCTATTGTATATATGTGCCACCTCTCCTTTATCCAGTCATCTATTTTTGGGCACTCAGGTTGCTTCCATATCTTGGCTATTGTAAATAGTGCTGCAGTGACCATAGTGGTACATATATCTTTTCAAATTATGTGGGAGCTGGGTGAAAAAGGGGAAGGAATTAAGAAATACAAATTGGTAGTTACAAAAATAGTTACTGGAATGTAAAGTACAGCATAGGGAATATAGTCAATAATGTTGCAACAACCATGTATAGTGCCAGGTAGATACTAGATTAATCGGAGGGAATCACTGAATAAATTATATAAATGTCTAACCACTGTGCATATACCTGAAACTAATATAAAATAATAATGAATGTCAACTGTAACTGAAAAAAATTACCCCTAATACATTTTTATACATGTTTCTATGTCTCCAGTGTTTATAAAAGACAAACATGCACAGTGTTGAAATATGATAAAATGGAGACAGAGAGAGGTGAAATTAAAAATCAAATTGAATTACAGAACATAGACATGGTCATTGTGAATATTTTGGATTGCTGCCTTTCAAATTTAGGCAAACGCATACAAACACTAACTATAAACACTGCATCCATCTGCATAAATGAGATTTACCTGTGAACACCTGGTCTTCCACTTTCAGCTTTCTTTGCTTTTCCATTTCCCCATCACCACTGGCATATTGAGGTCTCCGAGGACGTTCTTGAGATAGTATTTTCCTATTCCCTTTATCCACCCTGTTATTAAATTATGTTTTTTTTTCTTTCAGCTTTAATAATATCAGAGTAGACTTTCATGTAAATATGTATTGGTGATAAACTGTATTCTTAAATTAATGCCAAAGTGAATATTTCAACACGCAGATATAACAAAAAGCAAAAATTAACATAATCACAAATAAAGTAGGCAAATCCACAACTGTGCTCAAAACTGTTTTCTCCAAGACTTATACATGAATGACACACACACAAAGATCAGTGGCTTTTTCTTATCATCTAGAAATTTTCAAACATCCAAAAAAATGGAGAGAAGAGTATAATCCCTTTCAATACCGTGCATATGTGTATATATTAAAGAAAACCTCAGACATTATACAGAGGGTGCCAGAAAATATATACACATTTTAAGAAAGGAAAAAAAAAACTATTAAAATTGTAATACTTAAAATATACCAATAAAAAAAGATGAATACAAGTCACGTTTGACTTCTGCAAATTCAAGAGGTGCTCAAAGTGGTTACCATCAACATCCAGACACTTCTGATTACAGCGAACTACTGCTTGAGCAACACTGACCAAAGTGTCCACTTGTATACATATTTTTGGCATGCTTGGTATTTAGTATCCATATACTCATATATTGATATACTCAGTATACATAATAGCTCTATCAGAAAACTTTTAAAAATATAGTCCCATACCATACTATAACAATAAAAATTTAATGATTTCTTAATATTAAATACATAGTTTTCCCTAGTTATTTTAAAAATGTCTGTTTACAGTTGGTTTGTTCCAATCTGGATCCAAACAAGGTGCAAACAATGCATTAACTGTGAGAGATCATTTCAACAATGATCCCTACCACAGCACGAGAATGACAGCTGGAAGTGCTCAAATAGAAGCTGAGTGAGCCTCTATCAGAGGTTTGCAGAGGGAATTCACATATCAGTTGTTTTAAAAGTTCCTCCCAACTCTAAGACTGTTGTTCTAGAAATAAGGCAATCATGCGTGCCATCTTGCAAGTACTCTGATAGAAACGCTTGTCTCTCCACTGGTAGAGCCCCAGCTCCTCTTCAACTACTTTCACCTGCATTAATGGTGGGAAAGGTGGGGATAAAGACTTGGGCTTTAGTTCTTCCAGAATCCAATACTGAACAGAACACCCCTTTTCTTTTCATGATTGGTGCAAAGGAGATGATTATGCAGACAAATAGGGAACATATTAGGATTTGTTTAATCATAAGTAGGGCATTTTCCCCTTCATTCTCATTGTAATTTATATTATAATATGGTCTAATTACTAACATAGCTTGTTTCCTTCTGGTCTCTTTCTATGGTAATTCAACATTTGGCTATATTTCTGTTTTTTAAAATATTGATTCATTATATTTTCTGAACTGCTGGGTCTCTCCTTTCTTTATGATCAATACTAAGTTTGTATTGTTCAATTTTTAAGAACCCCTGAGTTTGTCCTCTCAATGAGTCAAGAAGTTGCTTCCCTCTCCACATCAGGATTGACGTGTCCTCCCTAACAAATTGTATAGACTCTGAGGCAGACAGCTTGAGGCAACTTGTGTAACCTTAAGCAATTCCCTTAACCTCTTTGAATCTTTTAATTCAAGATAATTATCTCTACAATGAGAATAATAAAATTCATCTTACAAAATTATTATCAGTAATAGGGTGAAACACATTGCCCAATGCTTTGCAGACAGCGAGTTCTTTTTACTAGTGTCAATTCCCTTTCTTCACTCTCTGGCTCCCTTTTTTCTACTATACCCATAGTTATTTTAATTGGGCATGCCATTCATTTTGAGCCTTATATAAGTGCTTTGCATATTTTCATTAGTTATCTCTTTTTTAAGGTTCACAAACAAAGCAAATGAGGCTGAAACTAGTAGTAAATTTATTATACATGTTGCAACTTGAAAATACCATGTGTTGGCTATCTGGGGAGGCCCGAAAAATTGAATTCTGGCCTTCTCTTATAAAAGATTTTGTAAAAAGAGAAATTTTGCATAGAGATAAAAGGAAGAAGGTCAGTGTAACTAAGCATGGCTGTGACAAGCAATGACAATTTGAACACTCAATCTTGGATAGCGACAAAGTGGTGACCACATTTCAGTTGCATCTGGAACAGTATAGTTTCTCCAGGTATGTCCCTTTAAGGCGAGCCAGTTTAAAGAATTTTCACAGACACAGGAGCCATGACCACGTGATCTACGCCCTAGAAGTGGATTCTAGCAACAAAAGGAGTTTGTGGACATTTCAAACAATCCAAAGAATATAAAATTATATCTTCATTCCAGAGTTAAGAACTCTTGAGGGAATAAAACTTTTTTGAGATCACAGCCTGGGAGCTTTTAGTGTTGCTATTTTGTTTATCACTGATATTTTCTTCCTATCATCTTGCAGTTTTTGCCCTTTTAGTGTTTAGTGGGTTATACATTTTCTGATGAAGCAAAGTCATTTCATTTCATCATCACAGACAACCATTTATTTAGACCCCAAGCTGCTCAAAGAGGTATTATATAAATATTTGATTAAAGTAATGACTTCTGACTCTCAAGAGAACAAGCATAAAAATCATAGACCCATTTATAAACCACACTGAGTCAGTCTAATAAAACAGCAGTATCTATAAGAGCCTGACAAGTTACAAGCAACCTCAGTAACTTCAACTATACTCTGAATTCATTTTATTTCTGCTTTTTTCCCTTGAAGTTTAGATATAAATTTTCTTGCATCCACCAAATTTGTAGATGCCTATGATATGCATAATTATAGACTAATTGCTTTGGGGAATATGCGTCATTTTGCGAAGGTTATGGTCGAAGGAATTTGCAGTCTAGATAGAGAAAAAGGAATAAAGCATAAAATGTTGGATATTGAAATTAAAATGGGGCTATAACTACCAATCATTTCTTAGTCGCCTTCAGCTTCATAATAAAAGCCGTATGAAACAATAATATAGACAAAGAAGAAGAGGGATGAAAAATAGCTATTATTAATACAGTCTAGAAGAAATTTCCATGAATTGAAAGGCTCTTGTAACTGAATTGGCAAACATAATCCACATCTACTCATACTGACACTGCTGGAAACTGAACATATCTCTTAGTGTGAAGGAGGATCATAGATTTTCCTCCATCCTCTATCCACCAGTTTAGCAATGAAAGTTTTGACTGAAAAATATTTCTCTACTTCACTGGTGCCCCTTTTTTAAACTGCTAGAGAGCCACTGTCATACTGTCCCTGCCACCATACCATCTTTTGTATTCATATGTAATTAAAGTTCTAGAAAACAATTTCCAGTAGGCAGGGAATGGGGTGAAACTTACACTGCTTTACTGTATTCGTAGACAAAGTTTGCCTAGAGGGAGGGAAACGAATAACAGGTCACATTAAGGATTACAGTTTTTTCATATATCTCGTATGTTAAAAATCAAACAGGTAGTCAAATAAGCCTATGACAGTCCCATCTGAGGCTAACAGACTTCCCCAAGATCTGTGGACACTGAGATTTGTTTCAGGAAAGTGGATCCAGTTATTCAAATGGGGGGGGGGAGTGGGAGTAAGGGCAATCCGCACACCTTACTTATTAGTGATGACTGGGCATCTTTCCTTCTCATCTTGTCCCCTAGAGCTATAGGCTCAGGAGGCAGGCAGTGTTTTTCCAGGTTATACCTGAATGCATTTTAACTGAAGCTGGTTTGTTGGTTTTTCCTGCATAATTTGCATGTCCCTCTTTTTAGCCTCCAATATCAATTTCTTTTTTTGTCCTCCAAATGATCACTAAGCTAATAACACATATTTTAATCTTCTTCTAAGACTGACTTCAAATTACCAAGTTAAATATCAGCTGCTGAAATCAACCCAATTGAGAAGAATTTAGGACAGTGGTTCTTTTTAGAGAACTAAATTTATAAAGGATTATTTTTCCTGTTCAAGCACATTTGAGAATTAGAGCACTAGTAATTATGAGTATGACTTTTAATATACTAAAGCTTGTATTTCAATACTATGAATCAGTGCAACATCAAATTACATATTAATTCTCAGAACCAGGTCTCATAAAGGATTTTCTTGATTGTTGCAATATGTACTCTTTATTAAGTTTTTACTTTATGTTTTATTTTATTTAGAAGTAAGAAAAGGACTGAGTGAAAGTCAGGTGGTCTACTGGGTTTATGAGGATTATCAAATGTTAAGATAATATAACACCTATCAACTAATGTGAATTTAATCATTTGGGCCCCAAAGCACGCATCACTATCTCCAGATCTTGTATTCCCTCTGCGTTAATAACTACAGTAAATTCTGCATTGAAACTCTAATTAAGTGGGGATATTCTCATTTGTGTTACTGCTGTAGCTGGGGCAGCTGGCATTATCAGCAACCCTCAAGCCTGGGGTTTTTCATTCCTCGAGGTGCCTTAGGGCTATTTGATGGAATGAGGTATCCTTGAGGGACTTAGAGTAGATGAATGCATCTATGTGGACAAACCACTTACTATTTCTGTTTAGAAACACATTTCTTCTAAATGCTCCTCCCATGTTCCATTCTACTTAGCGTTTATAACTTTAAGACAATCAGAGATATCAGAAGAAAACTAACAATGATGGTTATTAAAGGAGAAATATGGGCTCTGGCTCAAAAGAACAAAAAGTAAAAAAGGCCTGAATGCAGTGTGGTCAGGTAGTCTACTTAGAGTTTATGAGGATTATCAAATGTTAAAATTACAGATATTAATATTAACCACACAGACATCTAATATTTAACAGAATCAAAGCTAACTATACACGCAGGATGAACACTGGTAAAATTACCTCTCTCACCTGGGTATCTCTCTCCAGACATTGCTTTAGACTTCTTTCCTCTACTTTTGACATCTACTTGCATCTTTTACTATTGACTCCGTCTGCCCCAGTTAGTACACGGACATCTACGTAGTATAAAGTTTTTGTTCCATAGATGCTAGATACTGGGAAGGGTACACTAAGTATGATCAGTGGACTCATGGTTGACTGTTACCTGTTTACAGATAAATACAGATATTGAGAGGGTCAGTGTTTAGAAACTTGTATAGCAAGTTTAGAAACTTGTGTAGCAATTTGGCATTGTCATGATCTAAACATCTGTTCAGTAGCTGCTCTGGTGGAACAGGGTATAAACTATTGTTGAACTTGATTGCTGAGTTGCAGAAGGCACAATTTGTGTTCTAATTTATAATATTTCAAGATTGGTGATAGCTGCAATCCAGTTTTGTACAAAATTTAGAATCCACTCACTTCTTTAAAGATGTAAATTTAATTACAAACATAGGATAAAGTGTTGAAACTGGCTATAGATGAGGTTTAGACAATTAATTTTGAAAATATAGTATTTCTTGGTTTATTTTGGATAAAAATTAAAAATTAATATCCCAAGCTTGATGTAATTGCTGTAAAAGCTCTTCATCCTTTTTTGTCTTCATTCCTGTGTGAGACAACTGTCCATTATGAGTTTTGTTTAACAAATGTTGAAATACTTTAGATATACATTATTGCTTACAAATAGCATTGCCATCAATACAATATAGATTAGAAAAATTGACAAGTAAGCAAGATTATTTGTCACATAAAGTATTTAAATATTCTTATATATGGTATTTGTTTAAATTGTGTGTGTGTGTGGTAATATGGAGGATTACTATTAGGTTAGTGCAAAAATAATTGTAGTTTAAAAGATTAAAAATAATTGCAAAAACTGCAATTACTTTTGCACCAACCTATATTTCACTCATAGCTTAAGTTATGGTTGCCAAACAAAAAGTTGCAAGTCATAGTGATTTTATCCATTAATTACCCATATATACATTTTCAACAAATACTAATAGCTTTTTTCTTCAAATCTCTTATCCTGTGTTATGTTTATTCTGATTATATTATTGAAATGTATTAGGTTGGTGCAAAAGTAATTGTGGTTTTTGCAATTATTTATTAACCTTTTATTTATTTGTTATTTTATTTTATTTTATTTTTATTACATGAGCTATTTCCACACACGAGAGATAGCATTTAAAATATATATATATATATATATATATATATATATATATATATATATATATATATACATATATATATATACACACATATTTACTTTAAGTGTCTTTTTCCAGGACCCATCAGCTCCAAGTCAAGTAGTTGTTTCAATCTAGTTGTGGAGGGTGCAGCTCACACTGGCCCATGTGGGGATTGAACTGGCAACGCTGGTGTTATGAGCATCGTGCTCTAACCAACTGAGCTAACCGGCTGCCCCTACTTTTAACCTTTTAATCCACAATTACTTTTGCACCAACCTAATATTTTGAATCTAATAATAAAACTTGGAGCTTACTTTTTTTATTTTTCAAATAATTTATTCTCTCTTTATACACACATATTAGTCTGAAATTATTTGGAAATAAGTGTTTAAATAAAAAAAAATATTACACTAGAGTCAAAATATACTAATTAGATCATTAGAAACAATGGTGTAGAAAGAGAAGTCTAAAACCTGATGACATTTTTGAGGATGCTGTAGATCCTGGATGTCAGAGACCATATAGGCTTCAAAAAGGTTCAGTATGAAAAGTACCCTTGGCCTCCTTTAAAAATAATCATATGGTATGTACAGTGTACTGGACTTCTTTTTCTTTTCCTCTCTGTTCAGTAGCTTCTCCTGGAAACTACTTTCCTACCCCCCAACACACCTATACAGATTCCATGATTTCCAGGGATGGCTTTATGGACGTGTAACCTACACAGTTACACAGAACCTCATACCCTGCTGGGCTCCTTTAAAATTCTCAATTTTTGGACAGGGGAAACCACTGGAGTCCACAAAATTATGTAGCAGTCCTGGGTAGTGGTTTTGTCCATATGATATGAACACATTGTTTTGTTCAAGGCTGTATGCCAAACTGAAGCTTTGTTATCATAAGGCTTTCCTGGGAATTTAAAATATGGGAACAAAACAAGAGGCTTAGGGTCAAGCCTTAGACCAAATCTCAGTATTGGTAGCAGCACTGAAGATCAACAAACTTCTGGAGAGCTAAGCTTGTTTCTTTTATTTTCTTTGAGGCTTGATTCAACTACACCTTGGATCTTGTGAAAGATCCAACTGGAATAGATTTTGGTTCTTGCAACTACAATAATTATTATAGGACAAGAGAAGGGTGAGAAACAGCACTGGAAATTAAATTATAATAAGGAAATAGTCTGAGTCTTAAAGTCACCTCCTCTCTTCTTCCCCCTCTCCCTCCACTGGGGAGAATTGGAAACAGATGGACTAGGGGAAGTAAACAACTGAAAAGGCTCCAAAGCCAACACTGAACTGGGGAGAAGTCATCTAAGTCTTGGCGTTTTCTCTCATGAGAATGGGTAACCACCCACGTATGTCCTGGTATAGGATATTTCATAAAAACTTCGGAATGGAGAATTGATTTCAAACAGCTTATGAAGATTTGACTCTCCATTTGTGATTCACCTTTGTCTTCAGCCTCACTACTTATTTTCTCAAACCACAGAAAACTTGGTAGAAAAAATATGAGTATATACTAAGTTCTTTGACCTGAAACCACATATTAGTGGGAAAGCATTCTTGCTTCAGATGTAGTAGAAAGGAAATCAGTAAGTCATCCATTAGTGAAAATGGAAGGTGCTGAAAGAGCTGTCCAGTCAGGGCTAAGATCAGAAGAAATGGCATGATGATCATCAAAACACTAGGCAGCAAAAATCAAACAACATAAGGCAATAAATTGACAATATGAATAACTATGAATGCCCAGAAACCCAAATCTGGAAACATAACCCCCCAGATTTAGAACAGAAATTTCCAAAAGTACTTCTACCTATAAGGAAATATTATATGAGTATGAATTAAATGGACAAAAATGTCAAACCCGAGACGTTAAAACAATAGAATAGACGGACACAAAATATTGAACATTTAAGAGATAAGTGACAATTAAAACAACAGTTAAGATCATCAAGGGACACAATATCTAAGACTAAAGAGCACGGTAGTTATAATATATTGTTTTCTACACTTTATATAAACCTCCACCTCTGTCTTTGTCTCTATCTCTTTGGTTGTATAGAGATGTTTATGTGACATTGTTCATGTTTTCCATGATGGGAGTATGACCAAGTTTGTAAATTCTTGTCTATTGATTTATCCAAAAAGTGATAACTTATAGAGACTGGAGTGTTATCCAGTGGGTTGTTCATATCATTTTTTGGGTAAAATCCTATTTGTTTTATAAAATATATTGAACATCAAAGTCATGAAGGAAAATATAACCCAAGGGGTTCTTGGTGATGAAAATGTCGCAATCCACTGATATTTAAGGTTTTATTTTTCATTGATATGGAATGAATATGATAAATAAGCTTATAGATAAATATAGGTATTTGGTTATTTTCTGGAAAAAGACAAACGAAACAAAATAAAATATAAATAGCTAATGTGTTAGTTTAGAATCTGGGTTTGTTCTAGATTTTTGTAGGGCCTGAGGCTAAAATAATCTCAAGACCATCTTTAAGAAAATGTATGCAAAATTAGTAATATAAGATTACATTCAGGATCTTGAGAAGGACATGGAAATGAGGGGCTCTGAAACTTATGCTTTATGGCTGTGTGGTAGGTCAACTTCTGCTGAGATTCACTGTTTCCTTTTTTGTTTTTTTTTTGTTTGTTTTTTTAAATTTATTAGTTTCAGGTGTACAAGACAAGGTAATACTTTTTATTGAAGAGTTATGTTGACCGTTTCTTGTTCAGGCACTTTTATTTTCACATGCAAATCAAAAGTTTTCTTTAAAACAGTGTTAGTGATGTTATGGGTTATATATTTTAGAAAGTTTGAGATTATCAAAACAGAAGAGAAATAATTTAATCTCATTAATATTATTTACAAAGCATTTGTAACAAATTGTGACTGAATCGTGAATAAATTGCAGGCTATCGCGCAAATATAATGCAGTAGTCATTACAATATGGTGGACTATCTACTTCCACAAAATTCCTTTTGTTTGTTAGGAATTTCCTTGGATAAAGTGATGTTTTGAAAACTTTAAATTCCCTCCTGATTTTTTTCTTAAAACCAAAAGGTTATAAATAGATGTTATTCTAGCATAAAAGAACTCAGTTTAAAAATTTGAGGTTATATGACACAAAAGGAGAAAATTAAATGTATGTATATGATCGTTATTTTTTATCAGAGTCTGAAAGATAAAGCCAGACGTTTATTTGTGCTTCAACTCCATTTGACCATCTAGAATGAGTGGTACACGACTGTCATCTTAGAAAGAGCATTCCACTTGTGGACCTTTAATTATAAGTGGGTGACATAAAAGACTCTTGGGTTCATCATATTTTATTGGGGTTTTTAAAGAGGAAAACATTATTTTGCTACAGGACAGAATCATTTCATTAGGACCCTGCAGGTCTTTTAAATTCTCTCTCTCTCTCTCTCTCTCTCTCTCTCTCTCTCTCTCTCTCTCTCTCTCTCTCTCTCTCTCTCAGTGGTGGTTATTCCCTGTAATTGTGTATATCTGGTTCTTGCCCTAAAGCCAATTGTAAATTGAAAGAGGAAGCAAACATTAAGACAAATATTATATTTATTTCTCATATCGATGTGGCAAATTCTGTATTATTTATTTATACTCAATGTTTCTAAATAAAATGTTTTAGATAGCTTCTAAATAGAAGATTGGCAGTATGTTTTTACTGCATTTTGATGAGTTATAAAAATGGTCAGTTTTTAAAATGGCCCAGAGAACTCATTTTTGTTTTCTTTGTGTGTCCTTTTAAGAGTGTATATTTCTAGATTAAATCTAATTTTGGATAAGGTGAAAAAAAATCACCTCTTTGGATTTTTCTTTTAAAAACCATTTACTAAGTAGACTATTCTAGCACAGAATTGACTGGTTGTTTTAACTCTAACAGAAAGAGCCTCGGTACTATGGAGGATTTGGCTTTCTAGATGATAATATTCAGCAGATGGCGTCTTGAATGCCCTTCCATGCTGTGCATGTGCTGCATTTCTCAGGATGTAAGGGAACAGGCACAACCCCACTCCCAATTTTAGTGAGGTTTCAGCTTTAGCTGAAGCACAGAGAGTCCTATGGGCACAGTACCTTGGTTAGAGAGCAACTGGGGGCTATTTCCAAAGGTGAACAAAGTGGAGAACCATAATCCTTGTGCTAAGAAACCAGTGTTGCAAGTAGGAAAGTATAACTTGCATAAAGATACAGGGTAAACCAAGCACAGGAACATGATTGCAAATAATCTAGAGCAGCACAGTAGGTTTGAAATATAATGCAAGTCTCAAATGTGAGAACATACATACTATTTAGTTTTCTGGTGGCTAATTTCAAAATCAAATGAATGAAATTAATTTTAATAAACTACTTTGTCAATATATCCTCAAATATTATTTCAACATTAATCATTACAAAAATTACAAGTAAGATAGTTTACATTTTTCCCTCATTCTAAGTCTTCAAAATTTAGTGTAGCCACATTTCTTGTGCTCCCCAGCCTACTGGCCATTGTATCAGACAGTGTAAACCTAGAGTCACACACGTAACTAATAGGCTAAGGTGAGAGATTCTAGAGTTAATCTATCAAAGCCAGTAGGATGACAGGGTCCCTTTTGTTATATGGAGCAAAATGGGACATATACCAAGGGTGCCAAAAAAATGAATACACATGACTTGTATTCATCTTTTGGTGTCGGTATATACTGAGTATTAGAATTTTAAGTTTTTTCCTTTCTTAAAATGTGTATACATTTTTTGGCACCCTCTGTAGTTAACTAAATATTAGAAAGCCTCAATTCTCCTGATTCCCCTGCTTACTCACATTCTGAACCTCAGATTTATTGTTTATGTAAATTAGAAAACTATATCATTGTATGCTCATGGTATAGGCCCGAGGTATCCATCCTATGGATGAGTACTTTTGATAATTTTATTCAAAATATTTTATAATTTTTCACAAAGTCAGGAGAAAAAGAGCATGTGGAAACTGAGAGTTCTTATCTAACCAGGTCAACCCACATTTTAATTTTCATTGATTTTTCCCCCAATAGCTTGTATTAAATAGTCAAGTCATATAAATAGGACCTGGAATTACTGTTTCTATTAATTAGGTTTTGAATTATGCAAGACAATTAAACAAGAATATTTGGTTCTGTTCTAACCGAAAGCAAACATAAGAATGTTGATAATCTTACATTAACAGTGCTTATAAAAAGTATTATTTCTTTACATGCAAGAGGAAAAAAGTACAATCTTAGGGAAGGTGCAGTTAGAGTAAAACAAACTGAAATCATGCTAGTGGAACGAATAGACAGAAAGTCAATGATCTGATGATCCCCGTTTCTTCAAGAAAATAAATGTATTTTTATGTTATGCTGCTATTAAATTAGAAGGTGTGTGCTTTTTATGCTATGAAATTAGAAACAAGGGAAATAAAATATATCTGTTCATCAGCCATCTATTCAAAGTCAGCTATAACCAGCATGATTTTAAACAAGATGAAAACACATAATGAAGATTAACATCTTAAATGTTTAGCAGAAAGTTTGTCAACTTCATGACAATTCACATTTGTCCAATTTGGAATATTGCATTTTTTGAACATGAACAACTAAGTTATTTAGCTTGTATTGCAATAAAAAAAAATAGGAATTTTTCAGTGGAATGATCTTGGTGTATCAAATGTATTACATTAAGATTGAAATCTGTGCCCAATGTGATCTTTTAACCTAAGGAAGGTTAATTTCCAGAGCTCATTAAATATTTTCAATATTCTAAAGATTTCTCTGTTTAGTGGAGAAGTTTGGCTCACAGATTAGATGTGAAAGCTCTGACCTCTCACTGAGTCAGCTTTCCTGTTTCCATAAGACTTTAGAAGGCAAGGTTGCAATACTACAGTGGTATGCTGGAAAGTATTTAACAACCAGATGTTCAGAAGGAAAAAAAAAAAAAAGCCCTGATATATAGTGTTTGTCAATTTCCATAATCTAAACACATCCAGTGTGGCAATTTTAATTTACCAACACGATTTCACTGAATGTCTTAGGTTGGGCTGCTATAGCAAAATACCATAGATTGGTTGGCTTGATATTTATTTCGCACAATTTTGTACACGGGGAAGTCCAAGATCAAGTTATTAGTACATTCTTTGCCTGGTGAGGGCCTGCTTCCTGGGTTGTATACAACTGCCTTTTTGTACCATTCTCACACAGAGAGTAGTCTGGTTTCCCCTTTTTACAAGGATGTAAATTCCATCATGAAGGTCCTGTTTTCATGAAATAATCTGACCTGATTACCTCCCAAAGGCCCCACCATTTAGACAATCTCTGATTTTGATTGGAGTATTTCATTCATTTATGTTTAATATAATTAGTAATACAACAGAATTTATGCCTGCCTTTTTGCAATTGTTTTCTACATGTCATATTTGTTCTTGTTCCTATATTCCTCCATTACTGCCTTTTTTTTGTGTGTGTTAAATAGATATTTTAAAGTATTTCATGTTACTTGTTTGTTTTATTTGTTTTGTGTATTATATTTGAGTGTTTTTCTTAGTGGTTGTCCCAGGGATTATAATTAAAATCTTAACTTAGAATAATGTAGTTCAGATTAATACAAAGTAATTAATGAGTATATAACACTTTTTTCCAATATAGCTTTATTTCTTCCCCCTCCTTTGTGTAACTATTACCATTAAATTATATCTTTTCATCATTATAAGTTATAAACACAGTGTTATAACTGTTACTTTAATGCAGTTATCTTTTAGATATGATAGAAGAAAAGAATTACAAAAATGCACTTATATTGTTTTTTATATTTATCTATTTAGTTACTTTTACTAATGCTCTTTGTTTTGAGTTACTCTTTAGTGTCATTTCATTTTAGGTTATAGCATTCCCTTTAACATTCTTTATAGTGTAAACCTATTATTGATGAATTCTTTTAGTTTGTGTTTACCTAGTAATGTCTTAAATTCTCCTTTGCTTTGGAGGATAATTTTTAAAGATATAGCATTCTTGGTTGACAATCTTTTTCTTTCAGTACCTTGAGTATGTCATCACACTGTCTTCTGGCCTCCATGATTTTTGTGGAGAATTCGTCTATTAATTTTATTAAGGATCACTTTTATGTGATGAGTTGTTTCTTACATTCAAGATTCTTTGTGTTTCAACAGTTTGGCTATGATGTTTCAAGCCATGAATTTCTTTGAGCTTATCCTACTTGGATTTATTGAACTGCTTGGATGCGTAGATTAATGTTTTTCATCAAATTTGGGGACTGGGTTAGATTTTTAAAAATATATACTCATATACATTCTCTTTCTGAGATTCCAATTATGTCTCTTAGACTATGTTCATTTTTCATTTTTTCCCTTTTCTGTTCATCAGATTGGATAATCTAAATTGATTTATCTTCAAGTTTATTGATTCTTTATTGTTCCTGCTGTTCAAATCTATTGTGGAACTCTCCTAAGAAATATTTTATTTCAGGTGTTGTACTTTGCAATTTCATTTCTATTTGGCACTCATTAATAATTTCTCTATTATTGGTATTTTCTATTTGGCAAGACATTGTTCTCATACTTCCTTTAATTCTTTAGACATGGCTTCTTTTAGTTCTTTTGCATGCCCATAATAGCAATCTAAGTCTAACACCAGCACGTCCTCAGGAACGGTTTTACTTGCCTACATTTTGTCCTATGTGCCATGCATTCCTACTTCTTTATGTGTCTCCCTCCCCAGGGTCTTTTGCTTTTGCTCTTAGTTGTTGCTGCAGCTGCTACTTTTTTTTTTTTTTTTAATTGAGTGATTTTTCTGGACTGTTTTTACAACTTTGTAAATTATGCTAATGATTAGGCAGACATTTCCTTAAATACCTTAAGCCAAAGTCTTCTAGATTTTGCTGAGAAGATCTGTGTTTGTTTTGGAGCATTTCTTCAACCCTTCATCAGGGAATTTACAACTCTGTCATAGCATTCAACTCCTGCTTGCATAGATCATAAAGGTCAGCCAGAGATGAGAGATTAGGGCCCAGAACTCTCTACAAGGCATGGCCTTCTAGAGTGCCAAGAATATCTCAGAGATTTTCAAGTCTCTCTGTGAACATGTTATTTCCCAGTTTTTCCTCTTAAAGTTTTTGGATAGAATTTCTTCAGCCCCAGTTGATATCATACTGCATCCCGCTACCCCGAAAGTGAGTCAGTTGCAATGTTAAACACTTGTCCAATGTGTTTTTGACAAGTGTCCCAGGGATTGTGTTGCTCACACAAAGTCACAGTAGATTGAATAAAGACAACTCCTGAGAATAAGGCTTTTCAGAGAGTGGTCAGGTAGGTCAAATAGTGACCATCTGGAGATGGGGCATTTGCAGAGCTCTATACCTGTTCTGCCTCTCCAGTGGCTTGCTTATTGGCTGATTTTCACAGCTACTGTACTTGTGAGGCTGTTGGTTTTCAAGGTTATCCAAGACAGGGAAAAAAGTGATGGGCAAGTTAAAGCGCCATGGAGCTTTCTGATCTTAAGGAATTTCAACCACTTTCCTCTAATAAACAATTTTTTTGGATTGTTTCAAAACTTTGATTAATTTTCAGAACTCAGAAGAACTTAATTTTGACATTTTTTGTCAGTGCACTTGTTGGTTCTATGGATGGATTTGTTTGTTTGTTTTTGAGGCACCCACTCTGCCATTTCAGAAGCTCATCCCTGTTATTCAGTTTTTTAGTTTTTGGTTTTTTTTCTAATTCTCTGCCTAAATTTCTAGCATTGTTCTTTAACTGTATGGAAATAGTAATTATAGCTATTTAAAATGTTTAAAGGTTGGCTCTGATAACTTTATTATCGGGAGTGCGTATGATTTGTTTTGTTTGTTATCTCCTTATGTGTGATTATTTTTGTTTTTGGTACCAAAGTTGTATTTGCAGGATTTTTTGTACAAATGTCTTGAATCCCTGGATAAAATTACCTTTTATCAAAGAGGAGTAACATTTCATTCTACCATGTGTATATTTTTGCAATCTTAAAATTATTTATCCCATTTCAAGGATTGAAATCATTCAAAGGTGGATTGTCGTCTGTTTTTTCTTTTTTTGTTTTGTTTTGTTTTGTTTTTTGATGTTCCAGTTAAAGCAGGGGGTTTCAGCAGGGATCCTTAGGATGGGACCTTTGCTCTTACCCAGATCCTAGCCTGGTAATTCCTCAACATTTTATCATCTCCCCAATTCCTTCAAACTGATGATTTTTATATGTTTCCCAGATTTTCTAATTATCCTGAATAGAAGGATTGCCTGAATGATCCAATCTACCATTACCAGATGTAGAAGCCAAGTGTTTATTATTTTTTTTTTCCAAATTTAGTGTTGTGAAATCTTGAGTTGAATTATTTCTAATCATTTGATATACACTAGAAAATTAACCTCCTCAGATCGCTCTTCTTTATTTGATGAATGACAGTTTGGGGGCAATTTTGGGGGAATGACAATTATCTCTATAATGCTTACTAAATTTAATGTTTCATGCTCTGTGTCACAGCATTTGTTTGTTTTTCTTAAAAGTTAAGATAGAAATTATATAAAAATAACCTATTTCCATTCAGCTTCCCAAGACAGTCATTCCAGACTATGTTCTCATAAATGTTGCATTTATCTCTATATACCTCACACGGTGCTTTGGAATTTGCTTTTAAGGATCTTTTTTATTAGACTAGTCAAGGACATATTTCATTCCGTTGTAATTTGTATTCTTTGTTTAAGAAAAATCTAATAAGGAACATAAATGCTTCAAAAATTGTGTTTCATTTTAAAATTATTGGCTCTGTTAATTATCTGCTGTGCCACTAAGTGGAAAGGTGAGTTAGAGTGTAATGTTCCCAATATGACCATTTTTTGTTAATAAAGGAAAATTAGGGGTAGATATATTTGTATGATTATAAATAGTATAGAATGACACCTGAAAATTGATTTCCATAAAGAGGCAAGGTTTTCAATGTGGTAGGGAACAGGAGCTATTTTTTTAAAATATATTTTAGATCATATAATTTATGAAAATAGATAATACATTTTCAGTGCTTCCAGGAATTCAGACGCTTTTCTAAGTTCTTGTTTAACTAATTTAAACCTCACAACCAGTGTATAAGGCAGATTCTATTTTATAAACAGGAAAATCTAAGCACAAAAGTTAGGGACCTTCCCAAAGTTGCATAATACTTGGCAGAACTGGGATTCTAAATAGCTTGTTTTGTTTATTTGTTCTTTATTCTGGTCATTTAAAGGAGCATTGAATAAACAATGTTTTTGTAATAAAATCAACTTGCTTAATTTAGGCACTTGAAATCCTTATCCATTTGTACGGTAGGCCTTAATTCCATTATAGACTGAGGTGGAATTTGTTCCTAGCTAATAGTAAAGGCCAGTGAGAATAAACCCAAACAATAGTTTCAGTGAAACTTCTCTTTGACAATAGGTAAGTTGCTGAGGGAAGTCAAGTCCATTAATTATTTGTGTCATGAGAATATCTTTCAGTGTACCTATCCTCTAATCTCTTAGCTCGTCCATAGTTAATGTGACTCCTAGATTTACTCTATGGGACTGAGAGACACCCGAGAGGAATAAATTCCCTATCTCTCTGTTTTCCTTAAACATACTCTAGGGTCCTTGCATGAAAGATATTTTACAAATGCAGAAGGCTTTTGTGTAAGAATTGACTACAGTCTGGAGGTAAAGGTCTGTGGTGAGTTTCACCATCTGGTACACATGTTTAAAATAGGAAAGCACCTGATGTACGACAATTTTGACAGACACTCATTATTAATGTGCAAGCCAGGTTATCCTCAAAGGAACTGAACTGGGAAACAGTCCTGTAGTCAATGGGTTGAATTGTCCTTCTTTTAATTTCCCATTTCCCCACAACTGCTTGCAATTTGCATTCATCTCTTTGCTAATTGCTTCATTAATGCATTGGAAATTTAGGATGTTTGTTATACTCTGCAGTTGTTAAGTAGCCTAAGGCAGAGTAAATTCTAACTTTAAATAATCTCAATAAAATTATCATTGAAATGCTACATTTATAGGTCTTTATGAATTTATATTTGGAGACTGTAATATACGTATTCATATTTAATATGTTATGGAAATGAATATCTCAGCTTAGAAGCTTTTCACTGTATTCATTTTAATGATTTTTTTTTAGTGTATGCTGTATGAGGCACCTTTTGGAAACACTATATCTTACAGACTAAAAATTGCTTATGGAAATTTTTAACATTAGCACATCTAAGAACAAATACAAGGAACAAATATTTAAGAGAAATTAGGAGATAAGAAGATTTCACTTTCTATTAGTATTTAAACTTTATCCCACAAAGTATTATTGATACTGAGCTTGTGAAATTATATTACCATCATGTGATAAACATATTTTAGGTTAACGATAGCGTGATTAAAATTCTCTTTTTAAATAGTTGCCACAGTTCTCAGATTAATATTTAAAAATATTAAAATCACCATGTAGCTATTTCGGGTATGTTCACAAGTATTCTAATGAAAATATAACCTCACTTCTGGAGAAAGGTGGAAAAATTAAGTATTGTGGAATATTTATTACCTGACTTGATTGATTTAGACTATGTGTTAAAGAAAATATTAATGAACTTATTGACCTAGCAATTTTGTTTGTATTTATAGATTCAGATGACCTTAAAAATAAGATTTTAAGGTAGAGTCCCTTATTTTTATTTTTTACTCAATCATAATATCATATGTATTTTTGCCACGTAAATCTTCTAATACATTAAAGAAAAAATTTTATTTTAATATATATTTTTGAAGTAGTATATTTGAAATATTTTGTGGTTTACCTTAAACAAATACAAACCTAAAACACATTAGGGTACAATGTAATGTAATCATTTTATGTAGCTTTTTATCAGGAAATAATTTGAACTTCAGAACCATCCTCTGAACTAAAGAAAATAAGTATATGATTATTAACATTGTATAGATGATGAGATTTAGGCATGGAAAGATTAAGTGAATTTTTTTAAGGCTTAGAATGAATACCTACTATTCTGAATACTAGTGCCCTTTTATATCAGTTATAAAAGATTGGTAAAAAAAAACATTAAAAAATATTGAATGAGTGATCCTTATACTTTTAATAAAACATGACATCATAGAGTTTTATATGTGCAATCATTTTTCTTAGCAATGAAATAATCTGTAGAATGCACAGGAAGAAAGGGACACAATCTAAGGGAGTTTTGCAGAGGGTGCCAAAAAAATGTATACACATTTTAAAGAGAGAAAAAAATGTATTAAAATTGTAATACAATGAATGATGCTAGCATTCATTTGATTAATGTCATCTTTTGAGCAAACATCATACTACACATTTCTTTTTAACTTCAAAAAGTAATACATAGATAACATCTCTTAAAATGTGTACATTTTTTTAGCACCCCCAGTATATGCTTTGGAATAAACGTAACAAAAAGATTCATACGTTAAAATAACAAGAACATAGACTTCTAAAATAAAGGCAAAATAATTATGTTCTAATTAACATATACCACTATAAAATTGCACATAGATTGACTGTCTCATTCATTCTTTCATGTCACAAATATTTATCGAATGCCTGCTGTAAATCAAGCCCCATTTTAAGAGCTGGAAATACTAGAGTGAATGTCTTTTAGAAAGTCTTTTACAAACTTGTCTTTCAACTTGTATAGTTTCATGAATACTATATAATAATGATAATAATTATGAGTACTCACCATTTAAATTTTGTACTTCTTTTATATTAGGACTTTCTCCACATAATATAAATTTGTATTATGAATAGTGGCATGGTAATCATTATAGTTGCTATAGATTAATATAAAACGATTTGAGTGATGTTGTGTAAAAGGAAAGAAAAACTCTGCCACAACGAGAACAAAAAAACAAACTGGCAAATAATCTAAGGGGTTTAGATAAGAGAGAAATTGGAAATAAGGCACTTTGTCAGTTCTAATTATTCTAATTTGAAAAAGCAAATCGACCCACCAGATGTTACTACATGAGTTAATTCTGTCTTCAACATTAAAAGTAATTGACTTACATGCTTACACTTGTATAATTTCTTAGACTGGAATTAAATTCACATGTTATGATTTTCCATAACATTGTCTTGCAACAAAAGCCTGTATTAGAGTGATGTAAATTCTTTGTAAATGGGAAAGTTCTGGCTACCTACTCATACACTGTCCTTGGAGGAGTCAGCCCAGACCAGGGTTGACCATTTCCAGCATGTGTGGCAGGGACTAGGGCCTTAGATCTCGTCACGCTTCTCAAGTGGCTGTCTGGCCACTACTCATTGAAAACCCTCTTGACACATTTTGTTTGTCTCCTCAACTCCTCCAGAGCCCCATAGAGGGAAGGTCAACCAAGGCAGTGATGTTGTATTTTCCATCTGATGGTCACATTATCGATTGTAATAGTAATAGCTAACTTTTATCGTCTGCCGGGCAATTGTCTAAGTGCTTTACATATATCCAGCTTTTTAATTCTTACTACAAGTCTTTCTATTCAGTTTTTTCAAGATCTGTGTTTTATAGATAAATATCCTGAGGCGCGGGGTGGTCAAAAGGTCAGCATACACCCAGTGGTCTGAGATTTGAACCCAGACAGTCCAGATCAGAAACTGTGCTTGTAACAAGTTATGACTGTGGGGGAGGGGGGAAACAGAAAACATTTTATGATTTAGATTTTCCTGTGTTCATATTTATCTCTTTGACTTAATCTTCCTTAATATTGACTTTTTTAACCCATAAAAGAGAAAAATAAATATCCGTCTTGCTTCCATCACAGAGTTGTCATTGGTAACAAGTTTTAGTCTATGAAAAAATATTTGGAAACTGTAAAATACTGTATGTGTGAAGAATTATTATCATTCACTTGGAATTATTGACAACCTCCTTCTTTACTCTTTCCTTTCTGGTGTTATGGTAGTTATCTGTTTTAGCTTTTCTAACTGTTCCTTTTTCTTTTGCTGGCATCATTTTATTTTAACACCCACCCCCAGAAAGGGGTGGTGGTGGTGGTGATAAATCCTTGGTCCTATATTTGACTGGAGAATTCAAATGTTACCTAGTTTGACTTCATCTCAGCGATGAAGAAACAAACTTTGAGTAGTTATCTGATGCCACAGGTTAATTTTGTGAAAGACTATTTGTTCATGGGTTCTACTACCTAGTCTGAAGTTCTTCCACTGCGTCTCCTTACTTTGACATCAAAGGATATCAGATTTGAAAGTTAATAATGGTTAAAACATAACAATTTCAAGAGGTAAATGTTGTAAGATTACTTCTGTGTAAGATTGCAAGTAGTAACGTCTATTAAAAGCAAAAAATTGAAAAGATTAAACAAACTGATTTCATAATAAAAAAAGATATGCAGTATCAGGACAAAGTAACAAAAACATCTGTTTTTCCATCTTTTGGGGAGGAAAAAAACTAATTAGTTTGGGCTGACTCAGTACATGTCATTTTAAATTACTTCTGTTTACCAAAATAATGCATTTAGATGGAGTAAATACAATAAAGAAGATAGGTTTAAAACAGATGTCTGGCAATAGACATTCACACTATTAAAAACTATACATGGAACTGCCTGCTAGACAGATTTATGCAGAACTAAATGTTAGGTCCTTCTCAAGAAAAATGAGACTTGATTGAAGTACTTAGATTTGGCCACAGGTTTCATTTTTAAAAAACAGAGGACATCACTTGGTCAAGCTGGGTGGAATGGTGTGATCTGGATTTGGGGAAAGAGGTAGGTGGAGAAGGGAATTGATTGGTCAATCTACTCAAAAAATTGACACACGTCTTTATCTTTCTGTTTGTTTTTAATTTATATATTTTTTATTGATTGATATTGCTTTTAATTTGGATTATGAATGTACATCTATCCACATCTGTATATTATTTACACATAGGCACACTCATTTCCTTAGAGATTTAAGCAATAATATATATTGTGTCTTATTTAGAAAAATTTTCATTAAGCTTAATCAATCTTTAGCCCAGGTTTTCTTTGAATAAGGGAGAGGGTGGTTAGGTTAGTCTGGTATAGCTGACCAAAGCATAAAGGAATTTTTGAGTTGGCAGAGTATTTAAGATGAAAACAAAGTGCTAGATTTAAACTTCATTGGTTACCTGAGATCTTTGGTCATTTTCTTCGTGATACATAACCTATAAAAAAATAAATAATACATAAATTATACTTATTCTATAACTGCTAGTTTGTTTTTTTTTTTGTTTTTTTTTTTTTGTTGTTGTTTGTTTGTTTCTTTTCCTGGACTCTATAAGTAATCTTTAAATATTCATCTATTTAAAGTGTTTCCTGCACATCTGGGCACAATGGCTGGGGAAAGTGTTGGCTAGGATGAACACAATCTTATCTCTCACAGAGTTTATGATTCTTTAAGGGGTGTAGATTTATGATTTACAAATCAAGGGGATTTGGGCTATGGGGTGGGAACTTTCTGTATGCTTGATGAACATATGTAGAACCAGCAAATCTATTTTGGTGTAGGACTGTGGGATATGTAGCAGTGAAAGGAGGTATATATGACTGCAGTTTGCAAAGCATGGGGAGTTGAAGAGTTGGGAGAACCAGATTATGAATTGTCTAATGAACTATGCTAAGAATTTTGAAATTCATGCCATTAACAATGGAAAACCATAAAATGGTTTTAATGGGGAAAGGAGTGAGCCTGTTTGCATTTTAGAACAATCGTTGTTTAAATTGACTTGCCAATTCGGATCCTTTCCGGCAGATTTATTCTCTTTAAATCTTAATATAGCTCTGTGTCAATAGGCTTTTCTGATACTGCAATGGAAAAGGAGATATCTGGTCTTGCCATTTCTGTTTAACAGTTATGTATTGTATTCCATTAGGTATATTGCAACTTGATAGGTTCCATGGAGTGTATGTTAGGGCCCAGGGCAGGCCACCCCAAAATATCCCACAATGGCATATTAATTACTTCAAATAAAACTTATTTGACAAGCAGCCAATGTAAGGGCATGTGGACCCTCCCTTGTCTCCTTGGATGTAGGAAATAAATCTCCTCTGTGAAAGGTGCCCTCCTTGCTCCAAGGTGACTGAGAGAGACATCCCTATTGACAGATTTAAGGAATCCATGGCTGAGAAGCCTATATACACAAACTTTGTCATTTGTTTGCTAGTTTAGTACCAAAGCCCAAACTTTGTTTACGTTCCTCGCTAATTAGCACCCAAACATATGTTCTTTGTCCTGTTCTTTCTTCACAAATTCATTGTTTCTGTGTGTAATTAATATATGTATATTAATTAAATATTAAATTAATCAAATATTATCGATATATTAATTGTGTGTAAATTAATTAAATATTAATATATGTATATATACATTAATATTTATAACATGCATTTATATATAAATTAATATATATATATATAATTCTGGTTGGTTCGTTTCTATGAACATCATTATCATCTATGTGCTCATGTTAAATTGTTTTTTTCTCCTGTTAATCTGGTTTTTATGTCAATTTTATTAGCCCAGTCATAAGAACTCAAGAACGGTAGAATGGGAATTTCACCCCCTTCCACAACATATAATAAGACTCCTTGAGACCATACCAGGGCTGTTCCAGCTCTGGGAGTGATACAGTTCTGAGTAAGATCAATAATCCCCTCTAATTTCTTGATTTATAGGATTGTTCAATCATTTATTCCTTTCAACCAATGGTGAATCTCCTTACACAGTTAAATTTGAAATCATTCCGTTGGCCTTCTCTTCTTTCTTTTCTATCTCTCTCCCACCAGGCTTTATTCTGATGGCAACCTTAGGTTTCCCCAGGAAAATTCTGTTTCATACAGCTATCTTTTGAATTTATGTCTGTAAGTCTCAGTTTCCTTGGATCGTCACAGTCTTAATAGCATCTAGAAGACAAATGTATTTTTTTTTTTTAATGTTACTGATGGCTTTTCATTGCATTGCTTTGATATCATACTAAAACTAGGGTGTGCTGATAAATGTTAAACAACTGGCTCTTAAAGAAAAAACATGTCCTGATTTGAAGTCACTGCCCTGGTGTAAATTCCATCACTGCAGGTTTCATATTACCAACTTGACATCACTACATATAGTGTTGGGAAAATGATATGTACAATTGGCTCTTGCAAGTTGACATGAGCCAGCTGCAGAACACTACTGAAACATTCCCTTCCTACTACATGAGACAATTGAGAGGGACAAAAAAAAAAGTGTAGAAGGAAGAGAACTCTGAAACCGCATCATGCCTCAGATGAATGAAATGAAGTAAAATGATTCAAGAGAAAATGGACTTGAACAATTCTTCCTTTCAATTTTAGAATATTTAGCAATGTTTATTCAATTCTGGTTTTAGAAGAGAATAAAATAATAGTTGGCTGTTGACCTCTCAGTTTTGAAATCTGGACTATAAATGGCCATCATAGAAATATGTCTAAAATGGTAATGTGGGAGAGAAAAAAGAATTTTCTCTCTACTCTTCCAGTTCTTGGCTGAAACATCACCATCCCTCGTGATAAAAGACAGATTAACAGGAGAAAAACAAACAGAAATGTAAGAACACGTGTACTTCCCGTATAAATGGTAGATACTCAAGAAAGCTGGGTAACTCCCCGAAATGGCCCAAGCACCATCTGAAATATCATCTCCGGCTAAAGGCAGAAGAAAATGTTGGGGAATTGAGGAACTAGTTAGGGACGGTTATCAGGCAAAACACAATTAAAAGGGTAAAGTTGTATCAATTTAAGGCAGTTAACTTTCTCCATACATGAGAGTTTCTAGAAATTTAGAGTCATCCTCCTTTTTCTGATACAGAGGAAGACAGACACTCTCACAAATGGAGATTTCCCTTATAAATGCAAATGTCTCTTACAAAAGGGTAACTTCTACTTGGTTTTGAGAGCCTTTGGCATCTGCTATTTCTTAAAAATAATCAGCCTAACAGGAGTCTTATGCCAAAGAGGCATATTTTGGGGTGACAAATTCTTCTACACTTCACTAATATAATCTGTTCTGTTTTTCTACAAGCTCTTTAAAACAGTTGGATTTATTTGTGTATTATGTTTCTTCTACTTGTTCTTGACCTGCTTATGTTATAGTTTAAAATTAGAAATACATGAAAATAAATATGGAAATCTCATAATTATTATGTAACAGACGTATCTACTATAAATATTTTCAATGAGTTTCCTTCAAATCTGTCTAGTGTCTGATTCTGTGTGTGTGTGTGTGTGTGTGTGTGTGTGTATACATAAAATGCTTTTGCAGAGCAGATCATATTTTGTATTTATGTTTTCTTTAAAAATAAATCATGGGCATTTTCTATATGATAAAAATTTCTAGTAAACCCTATTGATAGTCCTTAGATTATATTTTGTGGTAAATGCATATTAGAATCTCTTAATTATTTGTATATTTTGGAAACAAGAATTTACAATCACTTACTATTACAAACAATGCTTTGAAAACAGGTATTTAGTTTTATGTGCATTTCTGATTTTTTCCCCCTTGGAGTAGCATCCTCAAAATGAAATGAATTATTCCAAAGATATAAGTTGATAAGAACTTTGATACATATTTCAAAATACTTACAAGAAAGATTAAAGTAAACCCCTCCTGACTAAGATGGCCTTAACATTTCCCTCAGATTGATTAAAATTTATCCCAGCTTCTTCCTGACTCTAGGCCCCTGACTTCCCTTTTCTTAGAACATTTACTTTAGAAAACAAGTAATTGCCCATTTTTTCTTCTGCCTTTTGAGATGTAAATCTTTTTAAAGGCCTCCTGTCAATTCACTACCCAGGAATGTCTTTTTAGAAGACCTGGGAGCCATCCTTTTGAAATGTAATCACCAAGGAAGATAGGGCCCCTATCTTCTGTCCTGATGATAAGGAAGATATATTTCCTTTGGGTAAAGCCAATTAGCAAACGCAGAAGAACTAAGATCAGGCCCCACTCTTAGCTTTTTGTTTCAGTGGAGTTGAGTTCAGATTGAGCTCTGGCCTCTCTTCCCTATTGTAATAGCCTTGAATGCAGTCTTCCTTGGACAGTATTTTTTTTTTTTTTTTTTTTTACTTTGACACCTGTTATAGGCTGAATTGTTCTTCTACCCCCCAAATCCGTATGTTGAAGTGTTAACCCCAAGTACCTCAGAATGTGACTGTATTTGGAGGTAGGGCCTTTAAGAGATTAGTAAAGTGAAAATAAGTCACATGTCTGGTATCCTTATAAAAAGAGATTAAGACACAGAGGAAAGACCATGTGAATATAGGGAAAAGACAGACATTATAAGCCTAAGAGCTAGGCCTTCAAAGAAACCAAGGGGCGTTAGAAGAAACCTACTAACAACCTGATTTCAGACACATAGTCTCCAGAACTGAGAAAATAACTTTCTATAGTTTAAGTTACCAAGACTATGGTACTTCGTTTGGGTAGCCAGAGTAAACTAATACAATACCCTATTAGTAGAATACAAGAGGTCCTGTATTATTGCAAGTCACCAGTAATCAATACTAAACATTTAAAAGTATTTATTCTTTAGCAAATGAAAAGCTATTTTTTTATTTTTTTGCTATTTAAACTGATTAATAGTAAGATTTTATTTTTCTGTCTTTATTTGTCCATTGTTTTGTCCTTTTATAAACTGATCAATGCTCGACCCATTTTTCTTTTGTGATCTTAATGTTATTGTTTATAAACATCTATCTGAGCTGGCCCTTCATATTTAAATACAGCAGGTTCTTGATTCCTGTCATTCAGTTCAACACTGTTCCACTATGTAACATCGATGAGATGCCCTAGGAACTTGACTCTTGTTCGTATAAATTAGCCTATGGTAAAATCGGTTCCATTATTCGTCATTTTGCTTAAAGTTGGTAAAACCTATTGTGCCTGTAAAAGGGGCTACATAAAAGACCTTATAAGTTCAGGTGGCTACATGACTGCCTGACAAGCTCTGTGACTGAAAGTAACCCCACATCCTGGTCTGATTATAAATTCCTAACTGAGCAGATCATGGTGGGTAGTCATGGCCGGCTTATCGCTTTCTTTACCTTAAATGATCCCTGTCCATTGTATTATGCATCTAGGATAACATACCTTTGAAATGTCAGAGGAATTTTCTTTGCCAGATGTGTTAGAGGAGTAACAGCCTGCACCAGATCGCAAGACATGAAACTCTTCATTGTTATCTTGTTGCCCATCAGTATAAAAGAATTATGTATCTCTCCTTTTTGCATTTTATGTAACCTTCCTTACAGTCTCAAAGATCTCTCCTTTGATTCTAAATGCATAAAAAGAACTATAAAACTGCTGTTCTGTGGAGTATTTTCTCAATCCTTTGAGATCATGCTTTTGGGCATGTCCTCAGATTTGGCTCAAATAAACTCTTATAAATATTTGTTATAGGTTTGGACTTTCTTTCATTGACACTGTTGACCTTAAGTGAGAACTTACTGTACTCAGTGATTTCTCAGTTTGTCATCTATTTTGCAATTGTTTTAACACATGGAATTTTTGTGATTCTTTCTTTACTTTTATGCTTATACCTCTGCCTTTTATCCAAGGAACAGATACATAAATGTTCCTTGAGTACTTTCTTCTGGTGTTTTTCTTCTTTTATTTTTTTCTTTATCTTAGTATTTCTGTGATTTAAAAAAGTATATGTATTCAACACTTTAATTCATCTGGAATTTATTCTAGGTGGAATTGAACACCTAAATTGATTCTATTCCTATCAATTCTTTATTTCCATATTAGCATTTACTAAACAACATATTTTCTTTATTGACTTGGTGGTTTATTTATCACAAATTAAATGTTATACTTAAAAAACTTCTATTTCTAAGTTATGTCTTACCTTCTGTTTATGTTTATGTGCTGGCATTCTATTGCACTGTTATGGAGCTTTTTAATTTAAATGTATTAATGTAAATTCTTATGGCTTTTTTTTTCTCAATTTTCTTGGCTATTTATGTTTGTTAACTTTTCTAGTTGAACTTCTCTATAATTTCATTAAATTTATTTTCAATCCCTAAACCCCTGGCTTGTTATTTTGGGAAGAATAAAAGTTTTTACAAATAATCTGTTCCCATTTAGTAATGACATTTTTTTGTCTTCATTTATTTAGCTATTCTACATGCATTTCCATACAGATGTACAGTTTCTTATCTACTTAGAAGCATATTTAAAACTAGTTATTATTTGCTTTTTTCCTTTGTTTAACTATTGCCAGTAGTTTGGTTAATGGTTCCCTTATCCATTAACTTGCATTCCTCTGGTACCTGAAAACAGAAAGTCATTTAGCAAGGATTAATTTTATAAATGTTTTTCAGTTGGTTCATTTCTCTTTTTATTTTTTTAAGTAAATGGTTTTGAAACGTACTGAATTTCTGATAATAGCTGTTATTTTTGCTTTATTTCTTGTGCATTTTAGTACTTGCAGAATGAAATTATAATTGATACTCTGAAACATTATGTTCCCACCTTTAGTAGGGAATTTCTAATATTTTATTGTTAAATGTAAGATTGATTTGAACAATAGTTGTCTTTGAAAGTTTTATTTATTTATTTTTTTAATAAGGAGTGGGTATTGAACTTTATCAAAAGTATTTGAGTTAGGTCAATTCTTATTCCTTTTCTTCTTCACATAATTGTACCTATAACATACTGACTCCTAATGCTAAAATATTAGTGTATCAATAGAATAATATGACATGACTGTGATAAATAACTATTTTACTATACATTTGAATTCCATTCACTTGCTAATGTTTTGGTTAGCATTATGAAATTCAGATTCAAACATCAGTGGCTTGATCTGTGGTTTCATTATTTTATGTGGTTTTATTACTTTATTAATAGGTTCTTACAGGTCACTTTTTTGAAGTTAATTAAGTTGTAACTTATAAGTTAAAAATACAGTTTTTAAAAATCTCAACTTTACCGATATGAACCAATTTAAGACTTTTTAAACATGTATTGAGAAAACCCAAAATTAAAACAAAACAACTCTGCTGTTACCAAAAAAGAAATGTCTTTAGATAGCAATAATAAAAACCCTATGCTGCACAGGTAATTTTTGTATCAAAATCATATTGGCTAGTTATAGTCGTAGTTTTGTTTAGATAAATGATTCCTAAGTTGCTATGTTTCTTACCTAGTAAATACTAAATGAATATCTTATGAATAAATAAATTTTCCTTGAATGGTTTATGTAGTATTGGAATTACACATTTTCCAGTACAGTCAGTTCCACTATAACATGAAACATGTTTTTATAAATCGCCTGCTATGTAAAACGATGCAATAAAAAAACTATGGGAATTATGTGGAAAATAGGGACATGAGCACAACTCCCAAAAGCTTGGTCAGTGACACAAAATGTGGAACCTAATAAAAAATGAAAACACTTATCTTTTACAGATGTTAAATGGTTAAATCATATATATAAATACTACAATAAATATGGCTTTTAATTTTTTTTAAAGACCTAAAATTTATTTGTGGAGTAGTATTTGGAAAGGGTGCAACTATGAGTTATTTTGAAGTAGTAGAACGTGAGTTAACTGAAATAGACGGAAAGTTCTAATACCATCTATGGGTGGGTGTGAATTGAGGTAGCTGGTGGGGTGTGTGTGTGTTGTGTATTCTTACCTAGCTCTGTTTCTTACCTAGCTCTGTTCGGCCGGGTATTTTTCTGCTGTCTCTAAATATTTTCTGCAGATGATATCACAATTAAACAAACACAAAATTCTTGCTATGCTAAATTTTTTTTCTTAATGTTCCAATTGTGTTGGAACAAATTCACTATTTAAATAGGGGTTACAGCAGAACTGATTTTATGTGAGGAGCTCAAATACCTAATCTGGGAATTCTTATGGAAGTAATTTTTTCATAACTGTTTTGTTTTGTTTTTTCTTTTCTTTTCTTTATTTTATTTTATTTTATTTTATTTTTTTGATCTGTTCATGTTATCTTTCTTTGGAATTATTTTTGGTCATCTCATTGATTTTTATCTGCATTTAGAGTGTACTTCTTCATCCATGGTTTGGCATTAGTCTTTTCCTTGGCCCAATGCCCCAGCTCAAATATTTGTATATGAGGGAACAAATAGTTGACAAAGGAAATTTTTATAATACCTTTTACATCATTTCTCTGCTGTGCCTGAAGGGATCTCTCCTTTGAAGCATTTTTTTTTTTTTTTTTTTGGCCAAAATAGTGCAGAATAGAATTAGTAAAGGTGCTTTTTTTCTGCAAAGCATGACCATGACAGTCTATAAAATAATTCTTCTCTACTGCCCTTGCAAGTGTGTTGTATAATATGACAAACGTTTTTAGAAGAGTTTCTAGGGAAGCACAAAATTTAGCATGATTATTTTACCAAATATCTCCATAGTGACATGTAAATTTTGGGAGTTACTTTACAGGATAAAGAAAATCTGATTTGCATGGTGAATAACTAAAGCCATAATTTATTCAAAATTATGTGAAAATTTGAATCATACTTGCTTTGCAATGCAGAAAATGCTGTTCAAAAATAACCATAATTCTAGGACTGAGAAAATACAGAGAGATACAAGAAATTCACCAAACTCGAGGTAATTCTGAAAAGAAAAGAACAGGGAAAAAAGGTTTTGGTGTTCCCTGTGTATTACTTATCCTTATTCCACAGAAAATAGTTGCATTCTCCTCATAGTAATCATAAGAATTATTATTAATACTGTTATGAATTACTATTAATACTATCAGTGGTAGTAATTAAAAAACTAACATGCTGTAATTAACTATAGTTTACAAAATATCTTTACATATAATATCTGTGCATTTGTTTCAAGAAACAGGCCTATAGATGACAAAACTCTCCCATATAACCAATCCGTTCTGTAGGACCAATGTCTCTTTAGAGTAGAAACTATATCAATTTGCTTAACTTTAGTAGTTGACAGGGATTATACCAGGTGCTTCTTTAGAAAATCAGATTCCACCTTGTTTGTTAGTCACAAAATTTGGAGTTGCGGAGCAATTTTCAAAAGGCAAAGAATTAGTATATTTTTTAAGAACGGAAAAACTTAATAATATAGGTTACTTGAATCCTCACTTAAAAGCCCATAGCAAATGGGCATGATATTAGCAAGAAGGTGAAATAGGAAGTAGCCCACATGTATCTCTCCATAATAAGGATAATTTGACAGCCATCTGTGGACAAAAGCCATTGTGAGAGCTTTAGGATCCGGGTAGGAGCTTATGAAACACCATTCAGGCCCAAGATTAAGAAGGTCCATTTTGAGAAGGCAAGTCTGCACCCAGGGGGCAGGCTTGCTGACCATGGTCCTGTTTATCAACCTGGACACAGCCCTGCTCCTTGTGGACTCAACTGTAGCCCAATTTGGATTGGGTCCTCCCACAAGCACCATTTACCAAGTTTCCATTTCATTTCTTGCAAGATACTTTTTAATTTTCCTGTTAGGTTTCTTTGACCCATGGGTGTTCAGGAGTGTATAATTTTCATATATTTGTGAATTTTCTAGTTTTACTCCTGTCATTGACTTCTAGTTTCACAGCATTGTGGTTGGAAAAGATACGTGGTCTGATTTTAGTTTTTACTAAGCCTTGTTTTATGACCTAACATACGATCTATCCTGGAGAATGTTTTGTGTGTTTCAGAAGGATGTGTATTCTAGTGTTGTTGGATGAAATTTTACGTATGTGTTTATTAGATCCATTTGGTTTAAAGTATAATTTGAGTCTAATTTTCTTTATTGATATTCTGTCAGGATAATCCATTGTTGAAAGTGGGGTACTGCAGTCCTCTACAATTATTGTATTCTTGTCCATTTCTCCTTTTTCATCTGTTAGTATTTGTTTAATATATTTGGGTGCTCAAAAGTGGGTGCATATATATTTACAGTTGTTATACCCTTTTGATGGATTGATCCCTTTATTGTTCAGTAATGACTTTGTCTCTTTTTAAAGTTTGTGACTTAAAGTCTATTTTGTCTGCTATAAGAATAGTCACCTCTTCTCTCTTCCAGTTTCTATTTGCATGGACAATCTTTTTTTATCCCTTCACTTTCAGCCTGAGTGTTTCCTGAAACCTATAGTTAAACTGTTTTATCAAGCATAGCTTTGGCACTTGTTTTTTGTTGTTGTTGTTTTGCTTTTTTAATCCACTCAGATATTTCATTGGAATATTTAATCTATATTTAAAGTCATTATTGATAAATAAGGACTACTAATGCCTTTGTATTTATTGATTTCTGGCTGTATTATAGTCACCTTGTTTTTTTCTCCCTCTCTTGCTGTCTTCCTTTGTGAGTAATGATTTTCTATAGTGGTATGCTTTGATTCTCTTTATCTTTTGTGTATCTGATGTAGATCGATACATAATATAGCAGGTCTATGAATAACGTTTCACTAAATGTCATTTTATTATAGCATTGATGATTTGCTGTAGGAACTTAACTCTTGTTTATATCAATTAGCCTGTTAAAATATATTTCATTATACATCATTTCATTTAAAGTTTCAGAGCCTATTGATAACATTGAGGACTTACGATACATTATATAGACATAAAAGTCTATTTTAAGGTGATAACTGGAGTTCTTGGGCAGGCAGGTCTGGTGCCTGGGTCAGCAGGTGGGCAGACCTGATGCTTGGCTTCACAGGGGCTGGCCTAGCGTCTGGGTCACTGGCAGCCAGTCTAGAGGCTAGGTCCACAAGGTCCAGCTCCTGAGAAGATTCAGGAGCCTGGGTCTGTTAGAGCCCCTTTGGAGCCAGAGGCCGTGGAGGATGGCTTAGTTTGGGGGCATACCAGAAACCACACTTTGTGGGAGCTGACTTGGAAGTCTGGATTGATGGGGGCTGGCCTGATATTGGGGCAGGCCAGGAGCATGGATTCATAGATTTCCAGGAGCCTAGTCTCTGGAGGCTAGGTCTACAGAAGCCAGCCTTGTGCTGGGGTGGACTGGGAGCCGTGTTCTGCAAGGGCCTGCCTGAGACCACAGGGTTTGGTTTGGTGATGGAATGGGTCAGGATCCTGTCTGCAGTAGGCGGTCTGTGGGAGACCACTTTGGCACTGGGGTGGGCCAGGAGACTGGGGCTATTGGAGCCAGCCTGGTGCCAGTCAGGGTCAGCGTTGGGGTTCATGGTTAATTTGGGCACTCGCTTCATTCTCCCTCCCCCATGGGAGGGGTCTTTCTTCACATTGACCTGCCCAGGCTTGGGGAAGTGTGACAGGGGTAATGTGCAACTCTTTCCTTGTCCTCTTTGATGAGTCTTTTGCTGTTCCTGTTCTTCACAAAGGTGTTATAAACCCTCATCTGGAATCCTTAATTTTGGTTTTGTTTTGTTTTGCATGAATAATTGCTGAAGTTAATATTTCCGGTAGGGGATGAGTGTTAGCGATTCCTATATCACTGTCTTAATGATGTTACCCAAAGGCAGTTCTAAGAGGAAATTTATAGCAATAAATGGCTACATTAAGAAAAAAAGAAAGATCTCAAGCAAACAACCTAACTTTACACCTCCAGTAACTAGAAAGAGAACAAACTAAGCTCAAAGTTAGTAGAAGGAAAGAAATAACAAAGATCTGAGCAGAAAGAAATGAAACAGATACTAGAAAAACAATACAGAAAAACTAACAAAACTAAGACTTGTTTTTTAAAATGATAAGAACAATCTACAGACTTTTTACTAGGCTAACCAAGAAAAAAGAGGGCTCCAGTAAATAAAATTATAAATGAAAGAAATGTTAAAACTGATACTATAGAAATGAAGTAGAAAGAGTCATAAAAGAATACGAAGAATGATTATGTGCCAGCAAATTGGTTAATCTACTAGAAATCATAAATTCCTAGAAACATAAAACCTACTAAGATTGAATCATAAAGAAATAGAAAAGTTGAACATACCAATAAAGAGTAAGGAGATTGAATCAGTAATCAAAAACCTCCCAACAAACCAAAGTCCAGGACCAGACAGTTGACTGGTAAATTCTACCAAACATTTAGAGGATTGGCTTTAATTCCTTCTCTAAATTAATGGCAATTTTTCTCAAAATTGAATAGGACAGGACACTTCCACACTCATTTTATGAGTCCAGCATTGCTCTCATACCAAAGCCACATAAGGACAAATTATAAGTCAATATCCCTGATGACCATAGATGCAAAAATCTTAAAAAAACAAAACAAAGCAAAAAAAAAAAAAAAACAACAGCAGATAGAATTCAAAGAAAACTAAAAGGATAATACATCGTGATCAAGTGGAAATTTTTCTGGGGATGCAAGGATGGTTTATCATACACAAATCAATAAAGTGATACACCACATTAACAAAATGAAGGATGAAAATTATATCACCTTAATAGATGCAGAAAAACCATTTTCTCTGTACTATAAAAGGCTGTGAGTGTGAGATGAGATAATATAATTAAAGCATTTTATAAGCTGGAAGGTATTATACATATGTTACTAGAATTATGGGTCTTTGTATAGCTAAAAGGACTTAAGCGTACCATAGTTTTAAAAGTCTATATCCAAATGTGATTTATGAAATGAATCTGTCTGCAATTGAAACCTGCCTCTGAATTTGTCGTTTGAATAAAAAACAATTACCTGTCATGATTTTCTGCGTAATAGCCATAGTTAGTGGAGAAAATTCAAATCCTGTATCATGGCCTTCAGTCTCTATGTCCATCTCTTCATACTCATTTTCTGTTAGTCTACTATTAATCATTCCACTGGCCTTCACGCAGTGCACAAGGTCATTCCCCACCTCTGAAAGGTCTTTTAGTTGGGATTTTTCTCACCTTGCAATGTTCTCCTGACAGATTGTCACATGACTTGCTCTTCACCTCATTTATATCTCTACTAATGTTACCTCTGGAGAAGTCTCTCTTTGCCATTCAATCAAACTTTTTTCTCTCCCAACCCACCCACTTGCCTCTATCTTCTTACTCTCTCTCTCTCTGTCTCTCTTTTTTTAAAGATTTTATTGGGGAAGAGGAACAGGACTTTATTGGGGAACAGTGTGTACTTCAGGACTTTTTTCCAAGTCAAGTTGTTGTCATTTCAATCTTAGTTGTGGAGGGTGCCTTTCAGCTTCAAGTTGTTGTCCTTTCAGTCTTAGTTGTGGAGAGCGCTGCTCAGCTCCAGGTCCAGTTGCTGTTGCTAGTTGCAGGGGGCGCAGCCCACCATCGCTTGTGGGACTTGAGGAATTGAACTGGCAACCTTGTGGTTGAAAGCCCACTGGCCCATGTGGGAATCTAACCGGCAGCCTTCAAAGTTAGGAGCACGGAGCTCTAACCAACTGAGCCACGGGGCCGGCCCTTCTTACTCTCTTTTAACTTCCTCATAGCACTTACCATTATCTGGCATCATACATATTTATTAGATTATATGAATTTTGTTAATATGGTGTATCACTTTATTGATTTGTGCATGATGAACCATCCTTGCATCCCCAGAATAATTCTATAACTGGTTTTGTTTTGGATTTTTTTTCCTTTTTTGTCTCTTTCCCCAGGGGGAGCGAATCATTATTACATATAGAATTTAATAGCTCTGTGTTTGCTATATTCTATCATCCTGAACAATGAATAGAACAAAGAAGGTAGACAATAAGTGTTGGGAAAATAAAAATAAAGAAAGGAGGAAAAAGAAGAAAAAGAAAGGAGGAAGGAAGAGAGAAAGGGAGAAAAGGATGATGGATTCTGGCTCTACAACTTGGTCATTATTTACCATTGTTTCCTAATAGGCTAAAGTAGTGCTTTAATCTTTGGATCTGATTTTTAGAGCATCTAAAGCCTAACAATACATAAACGCACTATGACTTTTGAGACTGACTATATATATATTTATATATATACATATATATACTTATTCATGTAGCTAAATGGATATAGAGTTATTTATCTACACATGCATCTAATTATCTATTTCTGTTATTTGTGCCTTCCTATATGTGGTTGATATCTTTCATTTCACTACGTTGAAGCTAGTTAGGCATATAGCTGCTGTATATTCTCAGTGTACATCAACAAAGAATGAAGTGTTGTCAACGCGACAAAAAGTTGTGCTGTAGTGGACATTTCCCCTTCAGTAGATACTAATAATGATTGATGTTTATTGTTGGCCTTGCTGCTTATCTACTTATCCTACAGTAAGACTAGCTGGCAGCCTTATTATAGCTGTCCACAAAAGCTAATTGTAATATTGATCATAATGTGCATGTCAGTGAAACAATGGAGTTCCATTTCTATTAAATTTATTACATCTATTCCATTGCAAATACATTTCATAGTGAATTAATAACTTGACGACTAATAGATAGATCATAAACATTGCTATTTAAGTTTGAAATAATTAACCTGGAGACCACATTGGTAATTATTGCCATCCAATGTTCCTATAATTTTATTCTTTTCTAGAGATATAGATTTCATTTGTGAGGATTAAATCACTAGACTTACCTACTGTGGTCTAAATGCAGTAGATATTAAATCATTATAATACTTCTTTATTCACTGACGTTGAGAGCTGGTTTGGAGTTGAAAGTTGTTCCTATTCTGTAGTAAGCCATTGGTCTCCATTATAGGTAGATTTGGAGTCTCATTATCCCTCACTGTATAAAGAGAACTACTTCTAGGCATTTAGTCTGCTTTTTATGTGGGATATGTTAACATGTCATGCATCTTGTTTTGTGTGCCATGACTTTTCCTCCCTTAATATTCCTTTCAATCATTTCATTAAAGAAGAAAAATCTTATTTTCTAGATACCTGACCAATACGAAAGATACTTGTTAATCAACTTGAAAATTTTAAAACAAATGAAACCTGTCTCAAATTTTTGTTCTCTTTCTACTGATAAAAGAAAATGTATAGAGTTTTACTTGGTATGAACATTTTATTGAGTGAGGAACAGGGATACTTCAAACCCAAAACTGGTATGAAGCTCAGAAGCATGATATAACAGGATGGCTTATAAAATGAAAATGAGGAAGTTGTTTTATAAGGATTGGTTATTACAAAGGGGGTTTATAGCCAGCATGGGATTACTTAAAAGTGATTATCTTGTAACATTTTCAGAAGATGGTTGTAAGTTATCAGAGGCACTTACAAGAAATAACCAGTTAAATTCCACTTATTTCATAAAATAAGCTAGATTTAGTTTTGTTTATGTGAATTAAATGGTTTTGTGTTCTTGTGGGATTTTCAAACCTGGTCTCCATTTTATTTTACTTTGTTTTGTTTTATTTATTTGATTTTATTTTAATACTGTATGCTGTGTACTTTTGTTTCCTCACTTATCTGGATAATCTAGAATAAAACAACATTTGGTAAGTTAAATGACATAGCTTTTTCTAATTACATTGCTTTAAAGATCGAAGCATTACTCAGCATTATGTAAACTAACTTTTTATAGTAGATATAAAATTGTAAGCGTAAATTATGTATTTCTTTAAAGGATCTCCTTTTATTGAATGCTATGATGTTAATGTTTCTCTAGTGATTCTTTCAGGAAAAAACATTTCATGTATATGTCTCTTAATATTAGTAATGAATTATCTGTAAACTTTTTAATTTACTGAGAAGCACTTGAAGTACCAAACATTTTCCATCGGGGATAATTTTTTGTCAAAGTAGAATATGACCCACATATGGAGATATTAAAAAGTTTTCTTTGGATCCTAAATTAGAGCCTAAATTTAGTGTTCTTGTTTGCATGGAAATATTGCTGATGTAAATCCATAGAATTTATATATAATATTGAAATATGGATGACTAGCACAAGTAACATTTTTAAAAAATCTGAAATTCCATTTTGATTTATGAGAATATGCCATTTTAATATTCTTTTTATCCCTCCTCAAATATTATGGTACACTCTGTTTTATCTTTATGTTTTATCCCAGGGTAACATTGCCAACTGAGATCAAATACTAGAGAAAATTTATGTGTCCAAAGATTTCGTCAGCCTCTCAAGGAGTATCATGCATCCACAAAATGTAAAAGCTGCTACTCTAGATGGTATAGATAATTTTGTGCATGATTTAGGGGGTTCACTTACTTACCAGAGCCCATTTATATTTTGGTATATTTTTATTTTGTCACATGAAATTTTCCAGCATTCAGTCATCTATATACAAACTCAAGATTATAACATCATTTTTCTTGCAGACTGGATTGCGTTTAACCTTCAGTTTAGAATCCTACTTTCACTCTAAAGAGCTATTGATTATTAACAACGTGTCACTCCTCCGAACATAGCAGGGTCACTCCTGGGCAGAGAAAGTTCATGTAATTTCCAAGGTCATCGGTTGTGGGTCTTTTTCTCAAATGCCTGAAAATAATATAGTAAAATGTGAGTTGTCAGCAAGATGATGATATTAAGAAAATTTGAATTTAAACAGTTTAGTACAAAGTTGTAAAAAAAAAAAAAAAGGTTCTCACTGATACCAGGCTTCTATTCTGGGGGAAATTAATTTTAATTAATTTTCCATATATCTATATTCTGCTAAGCTACACTACATAACTGTTTAACTCTTTGCTGGTTCCTCTATCCTTATGGTCTCAGTGGAAGAAAAACTCTCATTGTTCACCTTTAAGAATGTAATTTGTGTCCAACACACTGTTGCTGAAAGTCCTTGTTTCCATTGTTATCCACATCATATCATATCATATCATATCATATCATATCATATCATATCATATCATATCATATCATATCATATTCCTGTCATTTTCTGCAGATTATAAAAGGCTTTTCTTCCATCATAAAGATTTATATTCAGTCTCTAATCCTGCGTTGTGTCTAGTTCTCGGTCTGTCTTCGTCAACTCACTCTGGAGTATCTTGAAGAAGTAATTTGATATCTTGAGCTCGATGTTTCCACCCAATTCACTCCTCAGATTAGTTGAGTGACAGCCTTACAGATCCCTCATTTTGACTAAACTTTAGATGGGATTCTTCCTGACTCAGCCCTTAACTTTCCTTTTCTTAGAGTGTTTAATTCAGAAAAAAATTGTGGTTGGGCATTCTTTCTCTCCCGTTTGAGATGTAAATCATTTTAAAGGCCTACTTGCTAGTTTTGCACCCAGGAATATCTTTCTCAAAGACCTAGGAATTATCCCTTTGAAATGTAATCATCAGGGGAGATGGGGCCCCAGTCTTCCAGTTTCTGTGAGAGTAGGGACCTAACTTTGGTAGGCACCTTGTCCAAATTGTAGAACTACCTCCAGGTGTGCAGGTAGGAGAAAGTTTGCTTTTATGGAGGGGTGGGGGAAGGAGGGTGGGTAAAACCAATTAGCAAACTCAGGTGGCCAAAGATCACCTCCCCCTCTCCCATCTCTTAAAACTCCTCAGCCCTTTGTTTTAGTAGAGTTGATCTCAGACTGAGTCTGGCTTTTCTCTGTTATTGCAATAGCCTTGAATAAAATCTTCCTTGTCTGTTTAACTTTGTCCAGTACAAATTTTGCTTGATACAGTATAATCTGTTTTCTTCCACTAATACTTTTCCTTTTCCACTGAAATCACAAATTTTCTCTCAATGAATCCTCACTGAATGAAAAACAATCAATGGAAAAAAAATCATTATTTGAGGTTTCTAAAACTATTCAATACTGATAACCATGACTTCCTTCTTAAAATTAGATCAAAGCTATTTCATCTTCCCCAATATTGTTTCTGATTTTGTAGTTCTTTAGCTATTTCACACTTGTTGGTAATCCCCAGGTATTCCTCTTGCATTCTCTATCTGTACATCTCGCTTTGGTTAATTTCAAATATCTTTGAACTTCCAAATATATGCTTATAGCTCTGAAATACTATTCTTTAGGCCATGCTCCACTAGACCATATTCTCAACTGCTTTCATGTATCTCCATCTCGTGCCTCATAAACATCTCAGAACCTTAATTTGTCTTGCTTCTTTTCCAATATTTTTTTAATGAATGAGTACACAGCTCTCCACTGCAGTAACTTGGATATTGATCTACAGCACATTCATTAATTTATTTTTCAGATACTAAGGAGGTATAGAATACATGCTGTTGAATAAAATAACATGTGGATAATATTTTACTAAATCTTGTTGACTTTTACCTGACTTTATATCTTTTCTCTGAATGATGGCTAGGGAGTAAGAGGTAGACAGATGAGTACAGCTTAAAAAATTAGCCTGGGGAGAGGGAGGCTGATAACTTGGTGATGATTGGTTGCTTTTTGAACTATTAAGAGCCTAGCTCAGAATACAACAATGGTCAGTTTATTAACAGGTGCAGAAAACTCAATACCAGGACAAACTTTTTTTTCCATAGAGTCAGATAATAAACATTTTAAGCTGGTGTGCCAAGAGGCAAACCTGATTATATTATATTGGTCTTTATATCATTACTCAAAATGTGATCATATAAAACTGTAAAAAAACAAAAAAAAACCAAAACGGTGGGGGGGGGGGTAGCATTTTATTGCACCAGTCATATAAAAGCAGGCAGGAGCCACACTTAGCCCACAGGCCATAATTTGCAAACCCATGCTCTGTAACATACTATAAAACAGAGTGTCAAATTCATGCTGGAATGCACCTAAAACTTTTAAAAAAGTGAATTCCTAAAACATATACCATGTAACCCCCAGTTATGCTCTGTGTGTGTGTGTGTGTGTGTGTGTATTTTTTTGCTGTGTTCAGAATTTTTTATTGTGACACAGTAATTTTAATATATATGGCTTAATTTTTATCCTCTCAGTGTTATAGTTTCTTGGTAGATGCAATTAGTAAAGAACTAAGTAAATAATTGCATTTTTATTTCAATTGCATACGATCAACTGATCAATAGATGGAAATGAGATAAATACACACAGAGCATATTCAAAGAAGGTACAACCTAGCTTTTCCCCTATGTGAAATTAATGAGCAGTTATTGAGGTTTTTTTTTGTTTGTTGTTTGTTTGTTTTAATATCCACCGACTTCAGCATATACCTCAGAAGACCTTGGTGTCAGAAGACGGACATGTCACTTGCAAAACATAGTCTTTTAAATGTAACTACTATTTCTATCTGTAATAGGAAGAGAACATCCTAAATATAACCACACTCACTGCCTAGGCGCTAGGAGTTCTTGTGAGAGTGTGAGGGAACAATATAGAATTTATTCTGCTTTGAAGATGCTGTATCTCTGTAAACCTATGAGGAAAATGTGGTTCTGGGAACACAAATGTATACCTTTTCGTTACAATTAGCTAGACTGGAAAAACTGACTTTTGAAGAATGATGCTCCTCAATTTCCCTACAGAGTTTCCGCAGATGTCTGTCACATCCATGGCGTCCCATGGATGGTTTATGCTCTGCTGAATATAGTCCCTCGTGACAGACTCATCATTTCTCTCCCAGTGCCACCTGCTGATTCCACTAAATAATACATAACCCCAAATTCCAAGCTGTGTATTTGTTGTTAACGTTATAAGATGAATGAATATCACAACAAGGAGAAAGAATAGGGTTTAGACAGCATGATTTCTTTTCAAGTTATGCAGCTCAGTTGTGATTGATATATGTGCAGCGGCTGCTTCTTAAGGTAAACACTACTTAAATCTTAGAGATCTATTAACCAAAAAGGCATGATTGGCACTAAATACAGTTATTCCATTCAGGGAAGTGAACTCATTTAGAGAATACAACAGATCACTTCTGAATGTATGTTGTAAATACCTGTGTAACCCATTATGGTATTTGGTGCATTTTTGATAGGCTGTTTGTGATACACATTGCCACAGCAATTTTTTTCCTCAAGTAATAAATTAGTTGAAGATAACTATGAACCTTGTTGTATAATTGCTTCCTTCCATTTACCAAGTTCCCTTACCAACTGGATTTTAGAAAATACAAGTCATTCTCACAATAGGACACATGAAAACCCAGTAGCAACCTGAGTGATGACAGCGTTAACTGGCAGATATAACCATCAAGGGTATTGAGCTCTAACTGTGGGGAATTCATTTTCCTAGGGTAATGCAGACTACTTAACCCTCTGCCAGATGATAACAGATAAATGATGAGTTTTATTACAATTTGCAACGTATATTGTCTATGTGAACTCAGTTTCATCATATTAAGATTTCTAAACAATTTTTTTATTGTGTTACTGAAGAGACGATCTCAACTATACTGATTTTTCTTTGAATTACACAGAAAAACACTTAACTAAACATAACATACAACTCCAGGAAAAGTAATTTATTATACTGAGTTGTTTTTTTTTTAATGTGACTGCCAAACATCTATCTTATTTATGAGATTTTTGCTTCTATGACTCATACAGGAAAGAGTGTTTTCTGGGATTAATATTTATATCTTAAAGGACAAAATCTCTAATATATTTCCACAGAAGAATCTCCTCAGGAGCTTTGAAAAAGATAGACTTGGTTACCCCATCCACTGATATTCTCCTTTGGTGGATCTGGCTGAAGATCCACTAAGATCCACTAAGCTGACCAGTAATATCTTTCTCAGAGTAATTATGATTAAAAAACTCCTGAGTGGGGGAAAATGTGGAAGAAATTAGAATAAGCAACACTTAACCTAATCAAATAGTTTAATCATTAATTTATTCTTCCAACCATTAATTTAATAGATATTGTATATCTATGATCAGTAACCCAATATAGGTTTATATAATATTTCTGTTGGAAGAGATTACAGGATACAAGCTTCTTATTCTTTTTGTTTTTAGGACATTAACATTGCTATACTATTATCAACTAAATTACAGAGCATATTGGAATTTTACCAGTTTTTCCACGAACATCTTGTTTATTTTTATTAAAAATATACCTAACATACTATATTACATTAGTTTCAGGGGTACATAGTTACTCAACCTTTAAATATCTAAAGAAGTGATCACCATGACAGATCCAGCACCATCTGACACCGTGCCATGCTATCACAATATTATTGACTATATTCCCTATTCTATACATTACATCCCCATAACTTATTGGTTTTATACCTGGAAATTTGAACTTATTTCCTTTCACCTTTCCCCCCTTTTTAATTTTTTTCAATTACAGTTGACATTCAATATTATTTTATATTACTCTCAGGTGTATGGCATAGTGGTTTAGACATTTATATAATTTAAGAAGTCATCCCCTGCCTAATCTTGGCACTATGCATAGTTATTAGAATATTTTTGACTGTATTCCTTATGTTATACCATACATCCCCATAACTACTTTGTAACAATCAATTTGTATTTCTTAATCCCTTCCCTTTTTTTACCCACACCCCCAACACCACTCCCATCTGGCAACCATCAAAGTGTTCTCTGTATCTATGAGTTTGTTTCTGTTTTGTTTGTTCATTTTGTTCTTTAGATTCCAGATATAAGCAAAATCACATTGCATCTGTGTTTCTCTGTCTGACTTACTTCCTTCGGCACAATTCCCTCCAGATCCATCCATGCTGCCACAGATGGCAAGAACCTTTTCCCTTCAAGGCTGAGCAATATTCCATTGTATATATTTACCATTCCGTCTTTATCCGTTCTTCCATCGACAGACACCCAGGCTGCCTCTACATCTTGGCCATTGTAAACAAGGCTGCAATGAACATATGGATGCACATGTCACTGAATTAGCATTTTTTGTTTGTTTTTTTGATAAATACCTTGCAGTGGGATTCCTGAGTTCTTCATTGTGTCTTCTTATAGCCTTTGTTTTAAAGTCTGTTTTGTCTAGTATAAGTATTGATGCCTCAGCTTTTTTCCCCCTATTTCCATTTTCATGAAATGTTTTTCTTTTCATCCCTTTATGTATGTGAGTATCTTTGAATCTGAAGTGAATCTCTTGTAGACGCATATGGAAGAGTTTTGTTTTCTGATCCATTCAGCCATCCTATGACTTTTTATTGGATAATTTAATTCTTTTACTTTGAAAATATGTAGCTATTGTCATTTTATTGTTCATAACTTTGATTTTTTTTTTTTTTTCTGTTAAAGTAGTCCCTCTAACATTCCTTGTAATACTGGTTTGGTGGTGATGAAATGCTTTAGCTGTTTCTTTCTGGGAAGCTCTTCATCCATCCTTCAATTCTAAATGATAGCTTTGCTGGGTAGATTACCCTTGGTTTTAAGTCGTTGCTTTTCATCACTTTGAATATTTTGTGCCAATCCTTTCTGGCCTGCAACGTTTCTGTTGAGATATAAGCTGACAGTATTATGGGAGCTCCCTTATAAGTTACTGGTTGCCTTTCTCTTGCTGCTTTTGGGATTCTTTCTTTGTCTTGAACCCTTGCCATTTTATTTATAATATGTCTTAGAGTAGACCTGTTTGGGTTAATTCTGTCTAGCACTCTGTGCTTTGCGGGCTTGTATGTCTTATTTCCTTTGCCAGGCTGGGGAAATTTTCTGTCGTTATTTCCTCAAATAGGTTCTCAATACCTTGCTTTCTCTCTTTTCCTTCTGGTACCCCTATGATGTGAATGTGTTACGCTTGATGTTGTCCCAGAGGCCTCTTAAACTATTCTCATGTTCTTGAATTATTTTTTCTTTTTTTTTTTTTTTGCTTTTCCAATTGGGTGTTTTATACTACCTTGTCTTCCAAATCACTGATTTGATCCTCTGCTTCATCTAGTCTGCTGGTAATTTCTTCTAGTGCATTCTTCATTTCAGTTATTGTATTATTCACTTCTGACTGGTTCTTGTTTATGGTTTCCTAGTCCTTTTTTATGCTTGTTATGTCTTTGTTGAAGTTCTCCCTAAGTTCCTTGAGCATCCTTATAACAATTGTTTTGAACTCTGTATTTGGTAGGTTTCATTCCTTTATTTTGTTTAGTTCTTTCTCTGGAGTTTCCTCCTGTTGTTTCATTTGGGATACATATCTTTGTTTCTTTATTTTGGCTGTCTCTCCATGTTTATTTCTATGTATTACATAGAGCTGCTATGTCTCCCAGTCATGGCTGGGTGGCCTTATGTAGTAGGTGCCCTATGGGGCCCAGTAGCATAGTCTTCCTGGTCATCTGCTCTGGGTATTGCAGGAGTGTCCCTTGTGTAGGTTGTGTGTGCCCTCCTGTTATAATTGAGACTTGATTGCTATTGACACATCAGTGAGTGGGATTTACCCTTAGGCTGATTGGTTGTGGGGTTTTTCCACGTCCCCAGCTTATTGCTGCTGTGTGGAAGCCTTACCCCACTGAGTAGGATTTACCCCAGTGAATCCCAGTGAACACTCTAGTGCCTGTTGAAACCATCTTTTGCATATGTTGCTTGTGGGGCTCATTGGGCAGTGCTCTGCAGTGGTCTGAAGCTGACCTCCAAGTATATTGGTTCTGGGACCTCTTGGGAGGGGCTGTAGTGCAGGTCCTCGTCATGCACTGCCTGTGACTGGCTGGGGGCTACCCCGTAGGAGCTACAAAGTGATCTGTAGTTGTTCGTTGCCTGTGCTATACCTGGATGTATGTGTGAGAGGCCACGCTGTGAACCATGGACATATGCCACCAATACTGGGCCTGGGTTAGGTGTGCAAAAAGCCAGGACACCTGGAGACCTGCTGCCATCTGCAGGCTTCCTTAAGTTTCAGCTGCTGATAGATGTTGGATTTAAAGAATCAGTGTCAATACCTATGTCAATGAGCTTACTACCTATGATTTCTTCTAGGAGTTTTGTTATTTCAGGTGTTATGTCCAAGTCTAATCCATTTTGTGTTGGTTTTTGTATATGGTGTAAGTTCGTGGTCCAGTTCCATTTTTTTGTCGGTGTCTGTCAGTTTTTCCAACATAATTTATCCAAGAGATTGTCCTTCCCCAGGGTATATTCTTGGCTCCTTTGTCATAAATTTATTTAGCATATATGCCTGGGTTTATTTCTGTTCTCTCTGTTCTGTTCCATTGATTTTTATGTCTGTTTTATTGCCAGTACCATACTGTTTTAATTACTACAGTTTTGTAATACAGTTTGAAATCAGACAACATAATGCCTTCAGCTTTGTTCTTCTTTCTTAAGATTGCTTTGGCTATTGGTGGTTTCATATAAATTTTAGGATCATTCTGTTCTATTTCTGTGAAAAAAATGCCATTGGAATTTTGATAGGGATTGCATTGTATCTGCATTGTTTTATGTAGTATGGGCATTTAAATAATATTGATTCTTCCAATACAAGAGCACAGAGTATGCTTCCACTTATTTGTATTTTCTTCACTTTCTTTCTTCAATGTCATAATTTTCTGAGTACATGTCTTTTACCGCCTTGATTAAATTTGTTTTTAGGAATTTTTTGGGAAGGTGCAATTGTAAATGGGATTTTTTTCTTAATTTTTCTTTATGATAGTTTGTTATTAATATATAGAAATGCAACATAGTTTTTGTATTGATTTTGCATCCTACAAATTTACTGAATATGCTTATTCTAACAGGTTTTATTTGTTTTTTTGTGTGTTTTTTTATGGAGTTTTAGAGTTTTTTATATATAGTGTCATGTCATCTGCAAATAGTGACAGTTTTACTTCTTCCTTTCCCTTCCTTTCCCATCTGGATGGCTTTTATATCTTGTCCGATTGCTCTGGCTAGGACTTCTAATACTATGTTGAATAAAGTGGTGACAGTAGACATCCTTGTCTTTCTCCTGATCTTAGAGAAATAGCTTTCAGCTTTTCACCATTGAGTATGATGTTAGCTGCGGGCTTGTCATATGTGGCTTTTATTTTGAGGTACACTTCCTTTATCCCCACTTTGTTGAGAGTTTTTATTATAAATTGATGTTGAATTTTGTCAAATGCTTTTTCAGCACATATTGACATCATATGATTTTTGTTCTTTATTTTGTAATATGGTGTATTACATTGAATGCTTTGCAGATGTTGAACTATCCTTGCTACTTGTAATAAATCCCACTTGCTCATGGTGTATGATCCTTTTAATGTACTGTTGCTAATATTTTGTTGAGGATTTTTGCATCTATGTTCATCAGAAATATTGGTTTGTAATTTTTTTTTTCTTGTGACACCCTCTTCAGTGTTGGTATCAGGGTAATTAATGCTGGTCTCATTCAATGAGTCTGAAGAATTTTCTTTTCTATTTTTTGGAAGAGTTTGAGAAGGATTGGTATTCTTTTAATGTTTGTCCTTGGACCTCTTTTTGGGGAGGGTTTTTGATTGCTGACTCACTATCCTTAATTTTATTGATCTGTTCAGATTTTCCATTTCATCATTCTTCAGTTTTGGTAGGTTATATGTTTCTAGGAATTTATCCATTTCTTCTAGTTTGTCTAACTTTTTGGTGTATAATTGTTCATAATAGTGCCATTCTTTGTATATCTGTGGTATCAGTTGTAACATCCTCTCTTTCATTTCTGATTGTATTTATTTGAGTGTTCTCTCTCTCTGTCTCTCTCTCTCGTAATTCTAGTTAAAGGTTTGGCGATTCTGTTTATCTTTTTAATGAACCATCTTAGTTTCATTGATTTTATCTGTTGTCTTTTTAGTCTCTATTTCATCTATTTTTGCTCTAATCTGTTTTCTTCTACTAACTTGGGGCTTCATTTATTTTTTATTGGGTTGGTGCAAAAGTAATTGCTGTATTGCGATTATCTTTAACCTTTAAAAAGCAATTACTTTCATACCAACCTAATAGTTCTTTAAGGTGTAAAGTTAGGTTGTTTATTGAGAATCCTCTTGTTTCTTCAGGTGGGTGTTTATCTCTATGAACTTTCTTCTTAGGACTGCTTTTGCTGAATCCCACAAATGTTGGTATATTTTCATTTTGTTTGTCTCAAGGTAATTTTTGATTTATCTTTGGATTTTTTCTTTGACCTATTCTTTGACCTATTTGTTGTTCAGTAGCATGTTGTTTAATCTCAACATATTTGTGAATTTTCTAGTTTCTTCATGTAATTAGCTTCATAGCATTGTGATCAGAAAAGATGCTTGATATGATTTAAGTCCTCTTAAATATATTACAATTTTGATTTATTCTTTGACTAAAACTTAGAGGTGAGGTGTGCTTACCTAAAATAACACTAGTTATCTCCAAACACAAAAATGCCAATTTAGTGAATAAATTTCTACTTTTACTTTAGATTTATTAGTTATAAAAGGCAAGTTTTTCTTCTGCATCCATAGATGTATATTAAGACTTTGAATATTAAGTCAAGCAAGTATTAGGGTCAGTTACCTTTGAAGATACCTTTTTTTGTCTTTGGTCTGAGAGTTATTTCTCTGTACTCTTTATTACTGTGTTTTCCCGAAAATAAGACCTGGCCGGACCATCAGCTTTAATGCATCTTTTGGAGCAAAAATTAATATAAGAGACTGGGTTGTATATTAATTTTTGCTCCAAAAGATGCATTAAAGCTGATGGTCTGGCTAGGTCTTATTTTCATTGAAACATGGTATAAAAAAGGAAAACCCATAATAATCACCAAGGATTTCCTTATTATAGGTAGCTCGTCTTCAGTGTTTTCCATTTTTAAAAACTCCTAAATAATTATATATTTTCTTTTAAGTTAAAAGAGATTAAAAATATGATCCCCATGGATAGACTAGAAGATTTAATATAATGTTATTTACATAAGTGGAGTAATATCCTGAAGAGTAGAATAGAAAAATGGACTATTTTTGCAAGCAAGCAAATAATTAAGAAACAAACCTAAAAAATCTGAAAATTTACTAAATTTTATACTTTTTCCAGGTATTTTAAAGAAAAAGAGAGATTATACTCACTTTTTATTTTTTATTTTATTTTTTATTTTCCATTTAATAATTCTAATCACAAAAATGTATGTAAATTTATTTAAACCATAAGTTTAATTAAGCCTAATTTCCTTTTACCTGTGATATTTAGAAAACTATTTTGCTACACTTGTTAAGTTACCATTTCTGTTACAAAATTGTGTTTTTTTATTCTTAATAAGATTTTCTGGTTTTAGGCTGACTAATTATTATTATTATTATTATTATTTTAACTGGCAAATTTAAATGCTTTTTCTTGTCAGAGCATTAGAAAAAATATGCATATACAGAGACATGGAATTATCCAACCTATTGTGTTTATCAAGCATATTAAGCACTGGTGTGAGTTAATTGAGTCTATGCTGAGTAAGTACCAATGGAAATGAGTTTGGCCGTTTTCTTTTTGCACTGGGAAATTTAAACAGTATTGTTGAGTAAATATTAATACTGCATTTGTGCATTCATTAAAGTGCAAAAGCTTCTCATTTTAATTCCAAGGGTGTGGATTAGAAGAAGGAAAGTATTAAATGTAAATACTGTGCAGCATAAATGTATTCATAGGTTGGATAAATTCTCTTTAAGTAGAATCAGATTTGCAAAAGAATTTCCATATACTAATAGTTCCTTCTAAGATGATTTGACCATTTTGGGATGAGAGAAGCAATTCCTTGTTGAACATGATTAGAAATAACATCTGCTAGTAGTTTTTAATAAACAGAATTATTACATGGCATAATTTACAGAAGATAATTTTCAATTGATTATTTGTCTTTTAGAAAGATAACTGTAATAAGGACCCATCCTCATTTTAACAGCTTTTGTGAGTTTTCCTCTAGCTCTTAAATATAACAATTGCTTTTTGAATCTAAAAACCATAGTATTAAAGTTGCTTTTCATTATGTCGCTGTCCACCAACACCAATTTTTACAATGCATTGTTAATATTGTGTAAGTATAACTGCATTTATTTTAAGAGACATTTGCAATGAAATACATATTCTCTTTATTTCTGTAGAAAATATGGTTAGACAAACAGCATTTTTTCTAAGAAACACCTTTGACTACATGAAAATACAATTGTAATGACAAAGATTATGCAAGTGTGTTTAGTATAATGATGTATCTAAACCCAATGCTACCTTCAAAATGGGTGGGCCTGCAGAGGTGATAGTCTTTCTCTGTGCCTAGTACCCAGAAGGGAGATATTTTAATATCATTGCACAGAACAAGGTGACAGGAGGGTTGTTAAAATTATATACATAATTTTAACACATATATACACACACATATTTCTATCTCTATCTCTATCTCTATCTCTATCTCTATCTCTATCTCTATCTCTATCTCTATCTCTATCTCTATCTCTATCTCTATCTCTATCCCTATCTATCTCTATCTCTATCTCTATCTCTATCTCTATCTCTATCTCTATCTCTATCTCTATCTCTATCTCTATATAGATAGATAAATACACAAACACATATGTATATGTTAAAGTAAGGATGTGAAACACATAAAGAAATAATGATGTGGCTATTATTTATGTGCTTGCCTTTCTATCATTCATTGGCCTGGATTCTGGCACCAGATATGCTTCTTCATGCTAGGTTTTTACCTCTACTGGGCTACATATTCAATTCCATATCTAGCCTTGTTAAAAGAAAGGATGAAGTGTTTCTTAGTGAAAGGTAGCAACATACATAAATCTTGTTTCCTGCACCATTATCTAAATGGCCCCAAGTTTCAGAAGAGAATGCAGCCAGATGACCCTTTGATTTTAGTCTTGTTACACCCTGAGCAAAGAACGTACCTATGCAGTGCTGAACTTCTGACATCAAGAAATATGAGTTGTTAGATGGGCGGGGGCGGGGGGGGGGGGGTTCGGGATAAGGGGAAAGGTGAAGGGATTAGGAAGCAGCTGTTAACCACAAGATGGCCTCAGGGTTTTCTGAAAATTAATTTGGGGAACTTATTCAATAATGTTGTAAAGATTTTGTTGGGTATCCGATGGACATGCGTCCTATTTGGGAGACCACTTCAGAGATAATGTGGATGCCTGACCATGGCATTGTACACCAGAAGCTAAATATTAATGAATGCCAACTATAATTTTATATATATAATGTGATGGCTCAGTGTGAGGTCGGAGGGATAATGGATGGGGGAGGGGGGTTCACAGTGTGAGGGATATAAATGATGAACGTCTAAGTATTACCTTGTCTTGTACACCTGAAACTAATAAAAAAAGAAAAAAAACAAAAAAACTATGTGGTAAAAAGTGGGCATTGTTTTAACCACCTAATTTTTGTGGTAATTTGTAACACAGCAGTAGTAAACTACTAGGTGGGTAGAACAAGTTTCCTTTACACTAGTGATTTTTTCAAACATTTCTCAGCTTTTTAGGGACATTTGTCTTCTTTATTCATTTTAAAATTGTTTCCTGGTTTTCAAAACAAAAGATGTAAAAATAACTCAGTAATGACAAACATTAAAATTGTGTAACATATTTTCAATCATATGACATTATTATAATATTAGTTATTTAAGGAAATGGAGCTTATCTCCATTTAAGCCTTTTTATTCTCCTGATTTTGACTTTACATTATTGTATAATTTTATGTAGTTCATATTTATTAAGCATATTTTCAGTATAAGGAATTTTTTTAATTTTCAGGTGTTTCGTAATTTTGAAAATTATTACTATTGATGATTGGATATTTTATTTCAATAATATCATTCCCAAAGAAAATCATTTTCTTTTTCAACATATACTTTCAAAAATTTAATTTTCTTGGGTAATTGTGTTAGCTAAACATTTCAAAATACTGTTCAATGACACTGAAACTTTATTTTGCCATTACATTGGCGTGGTCAACATTGTATTTTATGAAAATTAGTTTGTTTTGGTATATAGGATAAATTGGATAAAGAGGTGTTTAATGGCAGTAGCGGGAACTGTGAAGATCTTATTTTAAAAGTCTAGCATAGAGTGAAGTGGAACAAAGAGGCACCACAGAAGTAAAATTGACAGAACTTGGGAGTAATTGAAATCATGGGTGGGGGTCGATGAGAACAAGCTGATTTTGAGGTTTTATATTTAGATGACTGTGTCATTGCTGATTTAACAGATACTGGCAAGAGCATGAGAGTTAGGAAATAGCTGAAAGTCAATTAATTTGTGTATGACTCTATTGAATTTATAATGCTGGCGGAACATCTAGGTGGAGGCAGTTTGAGTTAAAATTAAGTCTCATGGTATGGTGAAGATGAAGTAGCCTGCAAATTTCACCTTAGATTAAATTCTATCCCTGACTTTGCCATGAATTAGCTATTATATATTGGATAAACAAATGGACTATCTGAGTTTGTTTCTTTGTGTACTAAGGTAAGAGAGTCAATGAAATTATGCAAATATTTATTGAGACTCTACCATGTAGAAGATATTGTCCTAGGAATCACAGGGATAAAACTGAAATGATCTCAAAAATATCAGAGAGCTGTAATTAATGTTGCTGAATAAAGATGGGTGACTGGGTTTAAGGGAGACACAGAGGGGAAGACCAGGTCTTATCTTGGAACATTGATCCAGTATACTGAAATGGAGTTGGTATGGGAATATAGGTGGGAATAGGTTAATAGGTTAAAAGGGAAGGTTGATTCAAATTTATGAGAAACTTAATGCTCAAACCAAGAGTTTGACTCTTATTGAGGGGTTAATGAGGAGGCATATATTGGTTTTCACTAAAGTAATGACGTCAATCCTCACTGCATTACTTCAAATCTTCATCATTCTCATATGGATGACCTCAGTATCTTCTTAGTTATACCTCCAGTGTATTCATGCTCTAGTTTATTCTCAGTACAATGAAATGGAAGAATTTTACCTTCCTAGTGTGAACCATCCAATACATGTTTCTCCACATCTCAAAAAAATTTAAGTAGATTTCCATTGCTTATGGGATAAAGTCTAAGCTCCTTAGCATAGTATACAAAGTCGTATATGACCTCCCCTGTCTTCCTCTTGACTGCTGTTTCCAACTTTTAATTTGTATTTTAGTCATTCCAAACATGTTCACTATGCTACTTCAAATATACATGACCTTGCACATGTTATTCCTTCTGCCTAGAATACTTTCCCCTACCACTATGTTGCTTACTCAAGAAATGTCTGTGCAGACTTTCAAACCAATGTGATAATCATCTCCTTTATGAGAACTTCTCTAACCTTCTTTCTTGCTCATGATGACCTTGCAGTAGTCCCCCCATGCAGAAGATATGTTTCAAGACCCCCAGTGGATACCTGAAACTGAGGATGGTATGGAACCCTATATACACATATGCTGTTTTATCCTATACACGTATAAATGCATACATACTTATGATAAAGTTTAATTTATAAATCAGGCAGAGTAAGAGATTAACAATGATAGCTAATAAAATAGAACAATTAGTAAACTAGTAAGTTATATGAAAGTGGCTCTTTCAAAATATCTTGTTGTACTGCACTCAATCTTCTCTGATGATGTGAGATGATACAATGACTATGTGATGAGAAGTAAGATGAATGACATTGGCATTATGATGTAACGTTAGGCTACTATGAGGGTTACTTGAACACAAGCACTGCGTACCTCAACAGTCGGTCAGATAACCTGGACCGCTGCTAAGTGACTCACAGGTAGCAGGTACAGCATGGATATGCTGGACAAAGGGATGATTCATATGGGGGGAGTGGGACAGTTTGAGATTTCATCACCTTACCTACTCAGAACAGTGCACACTTTAAAAGTTAACTTTTTAATTTCTGGAATTTTACAGTTAATATTTTCAGACCTTGGTTGACCATGGGTAACTGAAACCACAGAAAGCGAAATCATAGGTAAGAAGGCACTACCTACTTATCGAGGCTACTGATGTTTTGTGTGCACCCTTCATTTGTTGGAGTTAAACATTACTTACTGAAATCTCTTTTTCCTTATTAGGTGGAAATTTTTGAAGACTGGGTGCATGTCATGTTTTAATGTTTTCATTGAATATTTGGTGTGCGATTTTTCATCGTAGCATTTGCTTTACCAGCAATTCTAGGCTCATACAGGTCTTCATTAATTCACTAAATGTCATTGTAGACAGATCCATGTCAATTGTCCGAATTGTCATTTCTCTAGGTTCTAAACATATTTCTAAGATAAAAAAAAAAAAAAGCACACACTTATTTGAAAGTGTAGGAGACTAAGAGCTTATCTGAAACAAAAAAAAATCAGTGCAGAGATCAGAGGCTATAAGGTATTTTCATATCTTTTAGCTAAAAAGCATTTTACTCTGTGTCTACAAAAATTTTTTTAGAAAAATATATGCTCAATCTGTTATTTCTCGAATCAAAGGCTCACTTGGAGGCTTGCATCACAATTTGTTTCAATCTCAATTTAGGACCTTGGTCTACTAACACATTTATAGAACTGGGACATCTGCTACTATTGGACACCAGACCCATGTAAGAGCCAGCTGCGACATACATTATTAATTTGAACAGCTGGTTGATTTGTAAGATTTTAAAAGTTTTCCCTTTAAAGGCATCAATGTATGGTTTGTTTTTGCATTTTCTTTTTTGGTCATTGATTTACTGTATATACAAGTTTCTATGAACAGGACCTGGGTAATTGAAATAATAGCAGTGAGAAATCTTTAAAACACTGGCATCTACCCTATACATAAATTGGGTAAAGGAAAGACACAGCATTGTTTTGTTTTCTGCAAGGCACTTAAAGATGAAACAGTTCTGAATATTTTTATTTACATAAAAACTTGTTAGTCAGTCAACCAGTAAAACTGATACGTACAAAAGAATATGCAAGTGACAGGCAAAATTTTAACAGATTAGCTTTGTAGAAGATTTATTTCTAGTTGGATACTACACATTTTATCAAAAACTGAATTATTTAAACCCTAGAGCTTTTAAATCCTAAAAATCCAAGAATTAACCCTAGAGCCAAAAGTGTTTTTGAAATTCATTATATTCTTCTTCCTAAAATGGTCATAATGTTTTTCTTTGTCACTGTCATGAATTACAAGACAGATAGTACAAAAAACAAATGTTAAAGTGGATTATGTACATATTTATCCTGCATAATTTTTCAGGATGAGAAACTTAATGCTCACTGAGACACAGAGGTTGAAAAAAGACTTCTGAGAATATCATCTAAAAATTTACGCAGACAATTACTACGCAAAGAGTGCTAAAGAAGTCTTTCACTATAGTGTGTTATATAAATGCCTACTTATTTGTGACACATTCACTTACATTGTTAATTAGCTGAAGCTTAGATCGTGAAACAGTCACTTTGATGGTTGATATGTGTGGATCACACACCGCATTATGGGTTATTTTATTAGAATGAATATTGTATTATGTGAGTTCTGATGTTTTTAAAACCATGAACTTCTGATGATATGCAAAAATGAGAAATTTTATTTATTAACGTAAATACTGTTTGCACAATGACATTTGATATTATGTAGTCAAATCGTGAAATGTGGCCTATTTCATCAATTTTCCTTTCTTATGATTTCAGTCTGTTTGGTCATCTTATTTTTCTGTTTTCACAAGGTTACAATACCAGAATCTCTTAGGTAGTAAACTTTGGCTTGGACTCCAAAGACCTACTAATTCTATGTGTTCAATGTCTTTTTTATTTCTGTCCTCACTTTTCTTTTCAGACTCCATTACTGCTGCTTAGTTCATTGTTAACATTTCACTTACTGAGGAATAGCTTCCGCATACCTGACTGTCGTCCTAAGGTCACCTACAGGCACACTAAAATCCATTTCTTCCTCATATACACTCTACTTTTCCAGCTTAAGTTTTTATTTGTATATTTTTACCCTAATATATCCATTGTCTTGCACACTTTGTTGTTAAAACCATGATCAGATAGATACTAATCACATGTACTCATGAACTGTCCCTGATTCTCCAGATGAATACTTTCTACTTTTTTGAATTCCAGGAGCGTTTTTAGAGATCTTGGCATATTTGTAATATATATATTTTTTACATGTGTAACTTTACTTGTAAGATTCTAGAGTAGTGCTCTCAGTATAGTAGCAAATAGCCACATGTGGCTATTCATGACTTGAAATATGACTAGTCTGAATTGAGACGTGTTGTCCATGCAAAATGCATACCAGATATTGGTGACTTCGTATAAATAAAAAGAATGTAAAATAGCTTAATAATATTTATAGTGCTCCATGATGGCTGCAAGCATGCTGAACATTGTAGCACATACATAAAGGTGTTTGTAGAAATCTTTACTATATTAATATTGAATCAATCTGAAGTCAGGTAGTTTCCAGCGAAAAAGCCTAATTGAAAGGAGACCTAGATCACCCTGGAGGGTAGAGTCGCTTTACTTTCCCTCCTTTCAATTCTATGGACACACCAAGCCAACGGAGTCCTTTCAAGCTTGAGCTCCCTCCTCGTTTTCCATACCCACTAGAATGGCCATGAGGTGGAGGAGTGAGAAAGAGCAGTAACTAGTTTAATCGTACCTGTGAGGCCTGAAAGAGTTGAAGAAACAGCTTCTTATTTAACAGTCAGGGATTAACTCAGAACCTGAGATTCTCTAGTTCAATAAGTGTTATTTGATACTGATCCATTGTGGTTGCTTTGTGTTGCTTGAAGTCATGACTTTGGTTTCGGATGCAGGGAATGCTGACAGTCTGACAGACAAGTTTTCCAATTGAACCTGGGTCTTTGTCGGTGCAAAATGACCTTGTAGCACGGTTGATGGACTTTTCCCCCCTCTAAAGCCAGGAGCACAGCAGTGTCCACTTGAATGGCAAATTGTGATAAAGTAGCAGGAGCAAAATTGCATAGCATAATCACTGCAATTTTTTATTGAATTGAGCCCTTTGCTCTTTCTTTTGACAGAACAGTTTATTGAATGTGCGTGTGGGAAACAAAGGAAGGCAATAAAGAAAATACCTTCTCTCTCTCTCTCTCTCTCTCTCTCTCTTTTTTTTTTTTTTTTTTTTGCCTGAGAATAGACTAGAGAGAAAATGGTCTCCTTCCAGAACGCATTTCTTAAGTGGAAGAGCATTTTCAGGAACAAACAGACCCTTTAGAAATATCATAAACCTGTGTTGCTCAAGGGCAATTCAGTGACTGATGAGACATCTATCTGGCAGTCCACTCAGCTTGAACAATGGAAGTTTCTTGTGTCCATTATTCCTGGGAAATGGAGAAATTCTACCAACTAATAAAGTTTATTCATTAAAAGGTAGAAAGACGATTTTAACACATGGCTAGTGTTTTATTTTGCACATTCAATAATAAAAGATCTGTGCGCTGCAGGTTAAAGTTTTAGAATGAACATGATTTGTTGTTTAGAACTGAAGGTCAAAATTGACACTGTGAATTTCTGGTTCTGAATCATAACTTTGGCAATGATGCCATTTGGAGTATTTAGAATGAGGCTTCCTAGCTTTTCTTAGCACTCTTGAACTTTGAAACTAAAATCCTGATATTTTTTATTTCATAGATTCTTCATTGTAAATTGGTGTCTATCACAAAATGTGTGGGTAAAATTTATTAATAAAACAAAAGCCTCAACTTTCAGACATTGGATTTTATTATTATTTGTTTTTTGTTACTACCCATTGCAATAGATTATTGATTCTGATATAATTGATACTTTCTCTGATACTATAATCTCAGCTCATTTTTTTCATTAAATCTAGGCTTCCGTCATATATTTGAAATATTCTTGAAGAAAGTACAGAATTTAAATAAATATTAAGGGTCTTGGGATATTTATCCTTTTGTAAAATTTTATTTACTCTTTATATTTGATATTTGATGAAAAAATTGGAACCATATTTTGGAATTACATATATTATACTCTAATACTAAATACCTTGATCATGATATTAACTTTCTTTCTAAAAGTTACTTAGCATGAATCTCATTTTATAAATAATTTTATTCTGGAATCCCTTCTAAGGCAATGAGTATTAACCATATTGTGCTTCAAGCTTGGCAAAGTCTTAATAAATGTATTTTAGAGAAAAATTCCTTATTGTGGCAGAATAACTTGAAAAGTCTAGTAGATATTTATTTTTGCCTGTTCTCTGGGAATTTCCGACTATCCATTTGAACTTCTATTATTACTGGTAAATGTTAAATGCAAATTAATAAGGAGTTATCTCAAAAAGAATTGGATTAACAGCAGCAGGGGTTATTAAGAAACTAAAGTTTAGCCCTTCTCCAATACCCATTAGCTGCCTTCCACATTTCTCTTTTATTGACTCTCCAATATATATTTGCCAGCTGAATAAAAATAGTTTATTGAGCATTGATATAAAGTTAAAAATTTAAAAAGGAAAGAGTAGTAAAAAGGGTAGAAGATGTCAATTTCATTTCTCCTCTTCCTTGCTGCCCACAAAGCCTTTGAGTTTATTTATTTGTATGGTTTTCACAATGATATCGTTCAGTCTCCAGGCCTAAGATCGTATTTAGGACTGGGAATACTATGGTAAATTACAATGTTTTAGATCATCTCTCTTAGTGTTCTGTGTCTTTAATTCAGTTAAGTGAGTAACATGTATGTAGAAAAGAATTGAATGGTATTCAAAAAAAAGAGTTGTCATAAAAGATAATGTATAATTAATTACTCAACTATTGATGGGGTTCACATCATATAAAGAAAAGTTAAAATATTATACTAACATATTTTATCTGATTTGCTAATACATATATTACTATCACTTTTATTAGGTACCTGATTTTATGTTTTCCAGACCCAAATTTTATTAAGATATATATATAGATAGATAGATAGATAGATAGATAGATAGATAGATAGATAGATCTAGATAGATAGATAGATAGATAGATAGATAGATAGATAGATAGATAGATACATTATGCAAATAAAAAGAAAGTACTCTCCATGTGAAGTGTACCGACAACCTAAATTTTTAAATGGGCTGTTAAACAACTAAAAAGTGAAATTAATTGCATCATGTCAATTAGTATTTCCCTATGTACCAGTCATTTTGTACCTGATTTTGTACCATCTGTTTGGTGTATTATAATTCAATACTGGCTTAAAAGTTCTAATTTGAAAAATAAGTACTAATTGATAATTTTCTCATAATTCCTCACATCTTTTCGTGTATATCAATGTGAGTGAACAGAAAACCATGGGTTGTTGCCAATACTGCACCCTTTGTGTAAAAGGTACCTGTTCCTGATAGCCCAGATTGTGTAGGCACAGATTCTTATTCTTCTGGTAGATTTTTTTTCTCAATTCTGTCTTTAGGCTAGCTTCCTCACATCACTAAAGCATGTTTCTTTTCTCAACCTCGAAAGATACAGTTGCTGCAAATGCCTCTACTGCTCCTGTTTTGGCTCTGATGGGCCCCTGCTGTTTTGGCATAAATGTTACATGTACTCACTGAGAATAGTTTTCTTGGCATTTGGGTGACCTGTCATTATGGATATGATGAATTCAGCAGCCAGAGTGTGTTTTTGCACTCTGTATTCTATTTATTTATTTATTTTTCCTTCATTGTCTGTTGTTATGGTGCCTGAAATAAACGTGATTTATTTTCACAGTTTTATTTATACAGCACGATGTACTTTCAGGTACCCATCCAAATAGATTTTATTTTTCTATGTGGTTATATTTTTTTCCAGTTTACATTTGTCACTTTATTACTATTTTTGTTCCTGTTTAGATTTCTTCTTTAGAAGATGTATGTGCTGTTGAAAAGCTCAGGCTTTGGGAAAAGACTTGCCTGGATTGTACACTGAGCTCTATTCCTTACTCTGTGATACTGGAAAAGTTATTACTGCCTTATGTCTTAGATTTACCTTATTTGAATGAGAGTAGTAGTAGCTTCCTTATACAATTATTTTGATCAAATCAAATAATGCACCTAATATATGCAGAACAGGGAAGATGTGGAACAAATTTTAGTGTCCCTTCTATGCAAAGATCTTATTATTTTCTTCAAACTAATAAATGATGGGGAGAGAAGAAGCCTTATCTAAGTTGGTCCTTGGTAGAGTTAGTAAATAAATTCTGCAGAGGCCTGTTATTCTGAACTGACTTTCTTTAAGTTCTGCAGCAAAAGCTAAATACCCAGTCTTCTGGCAAAAAGCCAGAAGTTATAAACTCTGAAATTTGCCTAAAATAGGGTTTGAATTTGACCAAGACAAAGCTGGTGTTAAACAATCTCACAGGTAGCATATTCACAGCATATTTAAGAGGGACTAAGAGATCTCTGCTGTTAGGAAAGGTGTTCTTCCCAATAATTATACCTCATTCTCATCCATTTTCCTAACATTTGAGGAACACGTGAATGGTACAGGAAAGATTCACCTGTACCTGCTAGAACTAGCAGGTATAAAATAAACAGGCATGAAATAGTTGCATAGTCCCCAAGTGTCCTCCCTTGGACATAAAGAGCAAGAAAATTATTATTTAATTTAATAATTGAATAGGGAAAACAATAACTGTAGATTGCAGGGTCCTGGCAAATACCACTTTTTTTTAATAGAACATAGGCTTTTTTTTTTCCTTTTTAAATTAATTTTAAGTGTACAAAACGACAAAATAATTAGATATTTACACACCTCACAAGGCGATAACCTCAACAAGTCTGCTGACACTGACCACAGCTATTATAATACCACTGACTACATTTCTTATTCTGTACTTTACATTCTATGAATATGTGTGTGTGTGTATGTGTGTGTGTGTGTGTGTGTATGTATATATATCAACTATAATGATATATATATATATATCAACTATAATGATATATATATATCAACTATATATGTCAACTATAATATATAGTTGACATTCAGTATTATTTTACTCATATATTAGTTTCAGGTATATAGCATATTGCTTAGGCATTATAATTTATGAAGTTATCCCCCTGGTAAGTCTAGTACCCGTCAGACACCATAGAGTTTTTACAATATTATTAACTATAACACCCATACTGTATTTCATATCCCCATGACTATTTTGTGACTACCAATTTGTACTTCCTAATCCCTTCACCTTTCTCACCCATTCCCCCCACACACCCCTCCCATCTAGCAACAGTTTGTTCTCTGTATTCATGAGTCTGTTTCTGTTTTATTTGTTTCTTCCTTTCTCTATATTCCATATATAAGTGAGATCATATGGCATTGGTCTTTTCAGTCTGACTTGTTTCACTCAGTGTAATACCTGTTAGTCTTCATTTTGAAGGCTATTTTGTTCGATATAAGCATTGCTACCCCAGATTATTTTCCATTTGCATGAAATATCATTTTCCATCCTTTTACTTTCATTCTGTGCATGTCTTTTGATCTGAGATGGGTTTCTTGTAGACAGCATATGCATGGGTCTTGTTTTCTTATCCACTCAACCACCCTATGTCTTTTGATTGGAACATTTACTCTCTTTAGATTTAAAGTGACTCTCGATGAGTATATAGTTGTTGCCATTTTATTCATATTCTTGTTCTTTGTTTTTCCTTTTTCTTCTTAAATAAGTCCTTTTTACATTTCTTGTAATACTGGCTCACAACATTTCCAGGTGGAGGAATTAGTTCCTAGATTTGAAAGGGCGTTATAGACAGTACACCACAATATTCACTACACCTACCTTCTTTATTTAAGGTCTATTTCCAATATTTATAGCAATTATGAGGGACTGAGAGCTGTACTTCAGTATTTTCCCCTTCTTCTACTAAGAAAAAATGCTAAAATAGCTAGAAGTTATATTTATTATATTTATTGAACAATTAAAATGAAGGAAATTACTAATTTTATTCAGCATTGTCCAAGGTATGAGCTCTAGAGAATCAGGGCTGGGTAGATGCACAACTGTATGTTATCAGCACACAGGTGATAAAAGAAAAAAATGAAAACGAGCATGTTCTTTTAGAAACAAAATGCAGAGTAAGAAAAAGACTCTCTCCCAATCAAAGAGCAGATTCCTTCCTGAGTAGCAAATCTCACTTCTAGCTTGACTGTAGAGCAAATCTAAAGTCTTTTGCAGAATGACGATCAATTATTATTTTAATAATTTTATTTATTTAATAATTTAACTTATTAATAATAAGTTTAATAAATTATTATCTGTGTTGAATAATCTACCCCAATTTTTACCTGGTGTCAAGAGGCTAGAAAGTAGATTTCTTCGTGAAAATATTTTAATTTTCAAAGTAATTCCATTCCACCCTGCTTCTCTGAAAAACACATCTGTTCTTTTGAACTTTCATATTGCTTGACTCAATCTGACTGCTGTGTTCTCATTTTCCAGATTTCAAATAGCTTACTGTGAACTTTAGAAACCTTAACAAACTTGCTGTATTGGTGCTACTTATTTCATTACTTATTTTAGGTACATAAACTGAAGATCTATTACTACCATTCCAAGTCACTCCTATTAAACCTTCCTCCTGTCAGAAATCCAATGTTGCCAAAATAGTTGTCAAAGAAATGAGAGAAAACTGCAAAATATAATTCAAACCCTTATTCCTGTATCATACCTGTACTATCTATTTACATCTAAAGATTCATTACCCTCTAGGCCCCACTTGTTGAAGCATTGTGCAGTTTATGTTTGCTCTGTGGTAATTAAAACTTCTCTGTTAGGTACCTAGGGATCTGTAGGGAACCGTATTCGTCACTCTGGTTCCCTTTCACTTTTTTCATTGTCTATGAGAAAATATTGTAGAATGGAAACAGCTGTCTAAATTGCCATTTTGGGCCCATTCCCAAAGATTTCTTCCTTGAGCAAAGGAAGCCATTGTAGGTGCCTTTCACTCCAGGGATCTGTTCCTTGAAGAACAAAATGTCAGAAGTGAAATTAAGTGATACAATAAAGTGTGCTGAACTCCATTAGTACCAGATCAATAGGAATCACAGCATGCTTTTTGGTAAATTTCTTTTTTTTCTTTTTAAAATGGAGACATCCAAAACCATTTACAGAAAGCCTAAATTTAAAACTTGAATGATTTCTCCCCCCTGTGTCTATTATATTTTCACTTATTGTTGTTTCACTTTAAAACACCAGTCAATAAATGCCCTTATAATACTAATTGCTTACTCATTAGAGATTCGTAATCATTACTGTGATTTTATGGGGGAGATTCTAAAGATAAACTTAGTAAAAAGAAAAAAAAGAAAATAATATTGTGATATTGATTTAACACAAGCTTTACCAGTTTGTTTAAAATTGTTTGGTAGTAACTAAATTTATTATATAAATGTAAAAACATCATTTCAGTGCTAATATATAGTTTCTTTTTACTCTATCAGCTAGTTTTATGTTATTTTCTGTGTGTTTTTCCTGCAGACCTTTTTATCATGACTTTTGAAAAACACTATTTTATAAATATAATATAAATGTTTTGGCTAGGTTTAAAACAGTGAACATGACTAATATAATTAGTTGATTCATTAAAAGTAATAGATATAACAATGGCAGACTGGTGGTTGGAGCAGTAAGTTATTGAAGACTGTTAATGTTTTGAGATTTAGCCCTGGGTACTTGGTCATATCTCTGTTAGGGCAGCAATGTTTGCAAGCTTTCTAGGCCAGATGGTACAACAAAGAATTTTATGAGGAAAAAAAAAAGACACAAGTATTTTGGTGTTTTATTCTCTTTGTGTTAATTTAATTAGAATAATTAAATTCCATACTACTAAGTACTGATTAAATTTACCTGATCTCCACAGATTGCCAAATTCTTTTTTTATTCCAGTAGAATGGTTAGCATAGGTTGAAATATGCAGGAAAAATTAAAGTATTCACAATTATCTCTGTTTTCTAAAATTAAATTATTTATGAGGACATAAATTAAGACAATGTTTAAAAAAGTTTTAGAAACTTTAGAAAGTTTCAGGCCTCCTTTTTTAAGTAGAGGCCTGTTTGTTAGTGGTCTAATTAGAAATGGGCAGTTAGCCTAAGCAAAAATTAAGCACTTTACACTTCTTTCTATTTCCCTTAGGTCAAATTATTTTCAATCTCTGTTTTGAGTGAAACAGAAGTTTCATATCAACAGTTTACCTGGTGTTTTAAAACTAATGAAATTTAGGTATAAATAGCAGCTAAGTAAATTGAGTTTAGCTCTTTTGACATTTCACTTGCCTCCTAGTCTAGAAAAAGAATGCAGAGCTGAGATTGAGATGACCACAGTTTTGCTCCCAACTCTGCTTCCGAATCCACCACTCCTTTATCAAGTATATTATCAAATTATCAACACAGAGATAATTAAGTCTTCCTAAATTTTTGAAAAGATGATACATTATGATGCAAAGATTAGAAAGTAAAGGGCTTAACATCTTAATTTTGAATATTTACTATGTACTACATAGTAAATGTACTACAGTAATGTAGTACATTGGGTACTACAGTAATGTAGTACATTGGAATGTACTACAGTTGCTTTTAAAAAATAAAACCAGTCTGGTCTTTTTAAATATGAAATTTACTTTCAATAGTCAGTGATATTTGAAACGTAACAATGAAGTGATTGTTGGAAGGCAGAATTTAAATGTTTTTCTTTGCTTCCATAGTGAGCCTTTAAGTAAATTTCTTTGATAGATACAATTGTGATTTTTTCTTAACGTTTATATTTTAAGGAAACATAAATGTAAAGGCAAAATAGTGCATTTTATGAAAATTTTGAGGTTCTGACAATGCAATAATATGAAAATAGAAGCTGACGCTACTAGCATAAATTTTCATTGCTAATTAAGTTGTGGTCTACTGGTTCCCATATTGTTTGCTTGGCTGCCATGATCACTGTTCTGCTATCTCCAGGGCTTTAAAAGAAGCATGGATATAAGAGGAGGCCTGTTTGTTAGTGGTCTAATTAGAAATGGGCAGTTAGCCTAAGCAAAAATTAAGCACTTTACACTTCTTTCTATTTCCCTTAGGTCAAATTATTTTCAATCTCTGTTTTGAATGAAACATCAAATGTTTCTTCAAGCAAGTATCTTTTCCTATTGGTAAAAATATTTAAACTCAAGAAATATTAATAAGAATTTATAATGTATAATGCGCTGCAAAATAATGGGGAAACAACTAATACGGTCTCAAGGAGGTTCTAATAATGTAGGAAATATAGATATGTCAACAAATAATTGTTATAGATATCGTAGTTGTTTTCAAAATGGGTATAATCGTGTTTGCCTAAGCAAGTCAAGTAATACTGGAATGACATCAATAAATATTTAATTCGACATTCATTCATTGTCTCTTGGGTGATAGGTAAATTGTTAGTCATTGGTAATACACTCAATATTTTACACAAATGAAAATACCTTGGAAAATATTTGGAAAACAAATAAAAATGAGAAAACTCCTAACTATTACTTGAGGGTTAATTAAGAATGTTGTCTTCCTTATTTTTAATACTATTATCCTATAACCACCATATCAAAGATAACTTTTTAATGCAATATAGTTGACACTATCACATGAGGCTCAGAATAAAAATAATATTGGGATTCACTAATATTTAAATTATTTAAATCACTAATATTTAAATTATAATATTTAAATTATAAGACATAAAACCTATGATGTATTTGCTTTAAATTGTTTAGTTTTGAAAAGATGCTACATAACTATGGAATATTTAGTTTTTAGAAGCATACTACTCATTTTTGTGACTAATACTTTGACACTATCAAGAAAGATGTATTCTGGGTTTTTTATTATTTTTTATGTTCTATATTCATAATTATTTTGTTCAATTTATCTGAAAATGAATGAGGTGTTAATCTATCTTATATTACTGATTTATTTCAATATATTTTGTCTTATGTCACTTATAGTTTTTGTTTTATGAATGTTGGGATCATATTGTTATGTGTGTACATTTATAATTGCTATATAATTTTGCCCTAGGAAATCAAAACAATAAATTCACAAATTCTATTTCATTTATTGTATGTTAGAATCTATTAAGCCTAATGATAAAATATCCTCTTCCTCTATACCCCACTTCATTTTGTGTATGTCAACCGTTAGTCAATTATACTTTTTTTGGAATTTATAAGTATGCTATTTAATAAGCTTATACTAGTGTTCTTGATTTGTAAGCTTTAAAATATGTATCTATTGGCATTATTTGACTAAGTATAGAGGACAACATTGAGGGTTGATATAAAGGTGTCTGAGACTGTTTCAGAAATTTTCCCTTATATGTTGGTTGAACTTTTATCTGACGGCACAAATGATTGATTTTAATTACTGATAACTTTAGTAGGATAAGTTTGCATGTAGCCCATTCTGGTCCTTAGTATTATATTTTTCTATCATGGATTCCAATCTACTCGTATTTTAAGACTTCATTTATTTGTGTACCTATAAATATTAATTATGTTCACTATTTTCCTTAATTGTTTCTGTCAGACGCTTTGTAATTTTGCCTTAATTTCTGTATGTTTTAATTTCAATGTTCACTTCTTCACTGAGCTCTTTCAGTTTACATGTTATCTCTGTTTTGTTACCAACTCTTCCCCAAATTTCTATACTTTTGCTTAGAACTCTTGATTCATGAAAGTGTTATTGTTACTTAACTTTGTAAATCCATAGAGAAGTCTTTGGACACGTTTTCATGTATTCCTTGGTATACTGGGTTGAATAGTGTCCCGTCAAATTCATGTCTACCCAGAACCTCAGAATGTGACTTTAGTTGTAAATAGGGTCTCCATTAGTTGAGACAAGGTCATAAGGAAGTAGGGTGGGCCTAAATCTAGTGGCTGATGTCCTTATAAGAAGGCCATGTGAAGACACAGAGAGACACACTGGGAAAATCCATGTGACAGTGTGGCAAAAGTTGGAGTCATACACCCGCAAGCCAAGGAATGCAAACGGTTGTTGGCAACCACCATAAATTAGAAGAGTCAAGGAAGAAGTTCTCTCTAGAGCCTTCAGAGAGAGCATGACCCCACCAACACATTGATCTTGCAATTCTAGTTCCACATTTGTGGGAGAATAAATGTCTCCTGAAAGCCAGTCACTTTCTGATAATTTTTTATGGCAGCTCTAGGAAGCTATGTACTTGGTAACTTTTTTGTGGTGAGTTTTCTTTATCTGACACAATATACTTTTTTCTTTTCTTCTTGCGGTATTTTCTATACTTGTTATGGCTTTATAATGGATCTAATCTTTAAAGAGCTGACTTTTTTCTTTGTCTTTTTTTAATCATGGAGGATCAGGGGAATTTTTCTAGGCAAACAGAATTTTTGCTAATGACCTAGGGGTTTGCGTTTATATTTGTTTATCTGTATCTTAAGCCAATGGAGATATGCAACTGTAGTTTTGCACATAATAAAAGATTTCCTTATTCCCTGATGCCATTGGGCCAGAATATTATTTTCATATATGATTTGCTTGTGTGCTCCCATCCTCAGCGTATGCATTCCATTCCTGACACTGGAAACATGGGAGTTTGGTTTGTGCCCTTTTATTTATTTTCTGGTTTACATTTATCAAAACTAGTATTTACATTTTTGTATATTAGTCTTTCATTGGTTGTGAGGTAAAATTCAGAAAGACAAACAGTAATGCCAATATCATACCACCATTGTCTCCTAGAAAGTTCACTAATTTTATATACATATATATAATATATATATATACACATATATGTATATATAAAACCATTGAATACTGATGGTAGACCAAGTTGAATTAGGTTCAATTTATCCTAGTAGGAGATCATTTAGTATAGTGGCATGGGCACATGCAATCCAGAGACCAGCTGTGAATCTCAGCTCTCTAACTTTAGAAAAGTTACTTAACTTCCCTCTGCCTCACTTTGATCATCTGTAGAATTAAGGTAATTAATAGCTGCCTGTTAAGGTTACTGAGAGCACAAAATAAGTTATCTCTGTAAAGTGCTCAAGATCAGAGTCTAGCATATGTTCAATGATGTTCACCATTATTTTTCTCCAGTACAAATTATATTGTAACATTTCTAAAAAGAGGATTCATTCAAATGTATAGCCTTGCATACACTCTTTTGAAATTTCATTTTTAGTGAAGGTAAAAAATTGATTGGTATAGTCTAAGTGACTTAAAGAGAAGTCAGTCAGTTCACTAAATAATTTTCATTCATTTATCATTAGTACTGAATGGGCCTTAGTGTCAAAATGACATCCATATTCAAAATAAAAACAACATTTTGTCTACAGGACATGTTATTTTAAAATTGCTTTAGTTTAACTTTCATACAACAAAAGTCTTTATAATTCACAAAGTTTTCTTCGTTATGAAATGATTGTAATGTTAGGTTCATATTCAAATGATGAATATCCTAAAATTATAGTCATAGGTAAATGAATATGTATATCATTTAGCTCTCCATCGACTGTAGTTTTAATTTTTACCCAGATTTCATTTCTTTCAAGTTATTACAATATCACATCATTAAAATTTTTAGTACTTAGCATATTTTCCTGTTATATTTATTGCTTTTCACAGATAGGTTTGTGTGGAATAGGCAAAAGAACTTAATCATTTTCTGGAAACAATCCAGATATTTGCAAGTCATTGTTACTCTTCAATTCTGTGTCAGTTTTTACTTACTAAAACACATTTTAATTCTATCTCAGTCTTTGTTCAGGACAGGTTTAATTCCATTAAGATTACTTGTATGTCAATCCTTTATTCATTCTTAATGTTCTCTCTGAATCATCATAATTATTTTAATCTTTTCATTAAAGAGATACCCTGAAATGAAAGTAAAGGGAGATATACAATTTTGCAAGTTAGATGGTACCGCGTTTTATATCTTATTAGAGTACAATAAAACATCCATGTGAAGGCTAAGATAGTAAACACTCAATTCTCTCTGTGCTTTTAGAAGACAATATATTCCCAGAATGTTGAATCAGGAAGCTGTTACAGCTCATGGACCTATCCATGAAAGTACAGTTGACAGATATCTTTTGGAATCACTGAGCCATTCTAGCAATATGTAATTAATTTAAAAAAGTCTTGGAAAACATTTCCTATTTGGGAAATGTGCTGGAGGAATAATTACCAGTGTAACTTGATTTCTTACCAAAATTGAAGGTGCTTTTATGTTTGGATGGTTGAAATGACATTTTTAAAATCCAGTGTCCTCTTGGTGAAATTGGCTCATCTCATTATCTGAGATCACCAATTTGATTCTTTTGGCATTTTTTTTAGAAAAAACAAAACAAAATAAACTGCTATGTTGAAATTAATGTTCCAACTTGAAAAAAAAATAGCAGTGCTGGGAATTTTTATCTCTTAGTCTTTATGGCTCCTTTCATACTGAATGTGAAATCACGGCAGGTCATTCTTTCAAAATCAGAATCCTAGAAACCTGGACTCTATTATAGACAAAGAAACTTTCTGTTACTTAGTCATTTTCCTTTCCAGTAATGACAGGTTAATGTCAGTCTTGACACCTTTCACCTAATGCATGTAGTTTTGACTTGATGAAGACTAGTTAAATTTGTATGGTTTTCAAACTATGCTAATGTGACTGAAGAATATGTGTTATGATGATTGAGAAATACTATGTACTTGGTGCTAATATTGTAGAAATGGGAGCACTCTGACATTTTGGCCAACCTCTCCATATTTAAATGGTTATGGATTATTAAGATTTCTTTAAATCCTCAATTTAATCGATTAGATTCTATATATTTAGGAGAATGCCTTGGGACTTGGCACTTAATTGATAAGAGAATCTATTCCTTTAAATGTTTCTTTGAAAAGTCATATTTGAAGATATCCAAAATGTGGGACCTTAAGTAGAAAGTTTGTATTGTTATTTTCTGTTTCAAAAACATATATTTTAAGGCATGTTAAAAAAGAATATAGAGCATATATTATTTTTGCCATAGCTGCAAGAAAATCTGGTGATAAATTCAGTACCTACTTTTAATATTCTCTTTATGTCTTGTGGCCCTTTTACTCAGGAGGTCTATGACCTAATTTATCCATATATTTATCTTCGCATTGCTTTTGAGCTTCTAATCTTCTTAAAATTTTCTTCAAAGTAGAAGGAACATATATAAAGAATAAAGGATACTCTTGATAACTATATGTATTTATAAAACATCCCATTTAAATTTTTCCTCTATAAGTATTTTTAACACTTCCCACATATTTATCATTCTCAAATTTATGAAAATGCAGTGTTTGTTTATGCATGTTAATATATCTGATAACAAAATTTTTTGTATTGACATATTTGAATTGACTTTTAGGCTCAAAATGAACATCATACATGAAGCTATTTAAAGAAACATGATTAATCCTTGATTAAATGAGGGTGTAGGCCAAGGAGCCGCTATCAAAGACTCCCCAAATACTGTAGCTTGCGTAAGAAACAAGCTTATTTCTTTTTGACATTCAATCGTGGGTAGGCAAGTTCTATCCACTGAGTTATCCAGGGACCCAAGCTGGAATGCTGGCTTTGACATTCTCACCACATCCAGAGCTTCCTACTTAGGAAGTAACATAGCTGCTCCAGTAGAAATTGTTGGTACTATCTAAAAAGGTGCTCAACACTTGTCCACTTTCTGAAAGCATGTTTTACTTTGATAGCCACACTTTAGTACTTTAATGAGACATGCTGATAATGGGTTCCAATTTTCATAATGCCTCTTGATTTCAAATACCGTATCCAGGTCATTTATCTAGTCTCCTCATTTGCCACCTCCTTACTCAAATTACATTCTAGCTACAAAGAGCGAATTATGGTTCCCAGATGCACCATATCATGTTTGCAATATTTATATATGTCATTATTCCATGCTGTTTCCTGTACCTCTAATTTCTTTTATTTCTTAGCCTCATGAGCACTTTCTCAGTCTTCAGTACAAAAATCTCTATTCTTTTATTCATAATATATACACAATGATATTGTAAGCGTCTTATAAACACTTACCATGGCTTACAAAAATCGCTATGCCATTTCTGAACTGGGTGACCATGGGCAAGCTCTTTAAATGTTCTATGCTTTATTTTTCTTACACAACACTGGTGATATAATTTGTGCTTTCCTCACGGAGGCTAGATAAAAGATGAATGAGATAATCTTTGCAAATTTCTTTCATAAGTAGCTCTTTTGTCATAAATAGAATAAGCATTCAACAAATGTTAGTTATTAATAGTTATTACTATTTGTGCACCCCAAATATCTAGGTCCCCCATAGGATTGAAGAGCATTTGTTACTTGATTTCCTTTGAAAATCAGCAAGCTACATAGGTATACTTAATAAATTCACAAAAGACACTCAACTTGGTAAATGACTGAGGCCACAATCAGGAGAATTAGGAAGCAAAGTGATTGTGATGGTCTGGAATGAAGAATAAACTAGGGCCAGGACAATTTAACATAATAGCCTTTATTTATCAAAAGTATTTTTATCTCAGACAGGCAAAGATACCATTCCCATTCCATATTTTACTCAGTACATCAGGATGAAATTTATATAAAAATTATAATGAATTTCAACATAAAGCTCATTTTCTACGTGTAGTACTTTCCACCAACATGTCAAATGATTTGACTTAGGAGTTCATTGTTTTATATACTTGTGCACTTATGCAAGCATGTAAATAAAAAATGTCTACTGAAATATTGTAATAATAAAATTATGTAGAAGTATTTATTTGAAAATATTTTAGCTTATCACTTATAAGTCAAACATTTTTTAGGCTCCTGCTCTTTATTATTTTGTGATCTGTACACATTTTTTTTCTCATCTGTAAGAGTTCTTTATATTTTAAAAAATGTTAAACATTGTTGTGTAATTTGTGTTGCACATAGTTTTCTCTGCTTTGTCATTTGTCTTTCAATTTTTTTATGGTGGTTTTCTTATAAGAAACTTAGAAAATTTAAGAAGTCAAATCTATCAATATTTCTTTAAAAGTTTCCTTTTGTATTATGATTAGAAATGTCTGTTCCATAAAAAGATTTTCATAAATATTGATTTGTATTTTGTTCCAGGATGCTTATGAAATCTTTTAGTGTTTAATTCTTCAAACTATATAGGATTATAGTGAGGGAAAATAGCAGTTATCCCAGTGTGATTACTTTCATTCTTTCCTGGTCAATTTAAAATATCAGCTTTCTAACACACACACACATATACACACAATCTGGAAGTATTTTTGTTTTTGTCTGAGAGTCTTTGCCATTTGATACAGAACTTTAATCCCTTCACTTTTTTTGTCATAATATTATAATTTATTTTACCTTGAATTTCTGTATGTTTGTATGTGTTTGTCTCTTTGCTATTACTATTTTCTGATATTTATATATGGACTCTTTAGGTTTTATTTTCTCCAGATTTATTGAGGTATGAATATATTTTGATTAAATGTCTATTTTATCTCATATAAATATAGTTATTCCTGCTTTCTTTTGGTTACCATTTACATGGCATATCCTTTTCTATCTTTTCACTTTCAGCCTGTGTGTCTCCTTAAAGATAAATTGAATTTCTTGTAGTCATCATGTTATTGGTCATTGTTTTTTATCCATTCATCCACACTCTTTCTTTTGATGGAAGAATTTAATACATTTATATTTAGCAAAATTATTGGTAGGTGAGGAATTACTATTGACATTTTCTTAATTGTTTTCTGATTATTTTGTAGTGCCTTTTACTCTCTTCCTCTCAGTTTTGCTGAATATAGTATTCTTGATTGGCAGTCTTTTTTTCTTGCAGCACTTACAGTGTATTAAACCACTCCTTTACCTTGGTGGTGTCATACTTTCCTGATTTTTTGCAACCCATGTAGCCTGTGTTGATGTCTGTATTTGAAGGAACAAATCTCTCTTCTGCTCTTTACAAATTGGTTTTGGCAGGTAAAGATGTTCTGTGGTTTCTCCAGGCTGATGGGATTATCTCCAGACTTACAGTCAAGTAGATTGTAGTCAGGTCACATAGCTGTTTCTGGGTCTACAGGGGTTTGCACGGCTGGTTAGCTTGTCACCAGGGTCTTAGACAGACCCATATCTTGTCAGTCCCTGGGTGGATGGGTGTGTCCCTTGTTTAGGAGGGTTTGACACTGGATAAGAGTGTGCTTTAGGGTTCACAGTTGGGTCCACAGATATTGGGCCAATAACAAGTGTACAGATGGCCATGACTCCCACCAGGTCCCTGGGAAAGCTCTGCTGGATCACTCAGTGAGTCTTTGGACAGTCAGGACTGGGCCCTGACTGTGGCCAAGAGAGGCAGGAACTAAGTTCTATTACTTTCAGCATTCATAGCCAGGACTAAGGTCTGCAGACCAATTACCTAAGGCATGCACAGTTATGATTCCTCTTGAGTCGCTCAGGATATGATGCTGGTTGCAGAATCAAAGGCAAATGGGGCTATAGCCAAGTCCACAGGGGGACAAAGTTGTTTCTGTAGCCTGGACCACAGTTCGTGAGTCAAACACCTGGGCATGGGCCTGCCTCATTAAAAGAGCTCTCCTTGGTCTTGATTCCACTGGTATTTCACAGTCTCCTACCTGGATCCCAAAGCTCCCACAAAAGTCTTTATACATAGCTGCCAAATTATTGTTGTTGAGCATAGGGTATGTTGAGCAGGAGAACTTCCAGTCTGCCCTCTTACTGACCATTTTCTTGTTTGTTTGTTTTTGAATCTCTGTTAGAGATAAAGATTTTATGAACTTCACAAGAAAAGTCCTTCTAGAATTTATTTTATTTTTTAATTAATTAATGAATTTATTGTCATTGTTTCTTCCTTTCCTCTTTTTTGCCCCTAGAATTTCCATCATAGATAGAAGGAATATTTTGGAAATAATTGATCTGTCTCTTACAATTTTACATTTCTATTATTTTGTTTCTGAAACTAGGGAGAACTTCTTGAACTTTATTTTAAAGTTATATATTTGGTTTTATGCAAGATACAACAAGTACATATATGCCCATAGCTTGTATATGGCTAATAGAATGAGAAAAGACAAAGAATTTGATAACAGAGTGTCCAAGATTATAAGTTTAGATTTGATTTAGTCATTCATTTTATTGTCTTTTTATTGGCAAGTCTCTCTTAAACAATGATATGGATAAGTAGAATCAATAGCTAGTGTAACCCTAATATGCCTCATCTCTGAAAACTCTTTAGCACATTTCTGTTTCTACTTTAATGATGATAGTTTTCAGGGTGTTCTGTTACTCAGTAACCTGTTACTTTGTTTGTTTGTTAACATTTCAAATGCTCTGCTCCAGATGGACCTGCTGAATAGTTCAAGCTGAACACCATGTGGATTGTAGATATGGATCCTCAAAAAAATGACTGTCAACTGATTACTGCCCTGCTTGAACAAATGAGTGTCTCAAAAGGGGTTATGATTAATCTGGGATAATAACACTATTTCCTTTAACTGTTTTTCTTTGCTCTTTTTCTCTTGTTTACTAGTGTAATTGTTTGATGTAACAAAGAATAGCCTGACATTCTACTCTTGCTATACCTATGTGTTCTTTTCTTTTCTTTCTTTTTTATTTTCCTGTTTGTTTGTTTGGTAAAGGCACGTTTGAAAATTTGGAACTTAGGCTCCTAGTTATACAAAATAAATCTATCAAGATTTTAAAATATCAAAAAATTTGGATTATTTTTTATTGGGTGCTTTGGAAATAACATAAGGATGGATGGGTTCTCTAGACAATTAGGGTTTCGTGGTAAAAAGCCCATCTCCCTCACTTTGAGGAAGATGGTAAACCCCATAGTACATGCTGACGTCTGTTTTCTTAGCTTTCCATGTCTAGAAGTTATCATTATATTCAGGAACTGAAGTCTCATATACCCTTGCTGCTGTTTACCCTGCCTTGTACCACAGATGGAGTAAATAGGCCTGCAATTCCTCAGGGTTTTTTAAAAAAAATCACTGTCATAGTTTAGAGATTGTGGCTGCGTCATTGACTTCTTACCATTAAGAGCCTGGTTCAATTTGGCATCCTAGATGTAAAGCCTGCATAGATTAAACCTGGAGCTTTGCTTAACATCTTTTTATGGACTGTTAAGCACCAAAGCTTATATAATGGATTGTAAATACTAGATTTGCGCGTCCATATACAGGGTCTAGATAATTTAATCAAGGTTTGCCAGGCAGTTTCTCCCAAAAAGTTTTGTAATTCTGAATTTATATATGGAAAAAAACACACAGAAAAGTATTATGCATTACAGTGGTTTTGATTATTGGCCATTAAATAAAAAGCTTTTCATTTATTTCATAATGTGTGAAAACTGTAAAAGTGAACTTAATATTATCTAGTAACTGTATACAGTTGCAAGCTTAGGTTTATAAAAATTGTGTGTCTACATAAAAGCTCATTGAAATTTTTCCCATGGGAAAGCAGGAAATTGACAATTTCATTCAAAGGACAGAAAAGCAGAATAAAGTGAATAATAAAGTGAATACAAATTTTAGGAAAAGCAATGTCACATCAGTTTCACTCATGCTGTTTTACTTGGCTGATGAACAGAATATTCGTTTCAAATGCACATGCCATATACTATATCTAATTAATAAAAACCTGCCTCACAGTTAAGCTTCTTCTCCCCAAGTGGACATTGCCTTATTTAACATTCTTAAATTGCCTGGTGAGAATTTTAACAAGGGAATATTGAGGCAGCTGATATTGCCCTGGTTTGTCATTTTATTGAGTTTGCTTCTTTCTTCAGCCAATATCAATTTTGAAAATGCATACCCTCAAACACAAACCAGCTGTGGAACTGAACCCTACAGGAAAACCTGTATGAGAAAACAAAAGGCTCTGACAGTAATTCACATGTAAAAACATTTACAAGTGATGATGATTAAAATGAACTCTGGAGGGAGAATTTTGTTTTCATAAGAACTCATTAAGGTAAAAAAAAATCAGTGTTGGGAAACAGTTGTTAGAAAAAACTCAAAAAATCCTCACAAAGGAGAAGAAACTTTATACTTGAATAGATAAAAAAATTGTGTGTCTTTATGGTGGAAACCTTAAACAGTGTGAGTGGAAGATTAAAATATTAAATGAAAAAATTTAAAATCATACAGACTTTATTTAGTCTGCATCCTCGTGAGAGACTAAATATTTAATGATTCTGTTTCTATCTCTATACAGGAATCTAAATGCCAAGTCAAAGGTCCCTATAATGGACCTATCTTGAATAAAATGTAAGAACCAATTACCACAACTTTGTGGCACATACAGCAATAAATGTGCTAAATCGATTAGAAAAAGTCAGGTTAATTTGTGTTAATAATCTGTTCTTATACTCCAGCCATTTCTTTAAAGTATACTACAGAAGAATAGAGATATACTAGCTTTTTCACAAAGGTTCTGCACGTGGAAAGAAAAAAGAGACTATGTAATTAAAGTCTGGGGACATGGTTAGTGCCTTGAGGGATGTGATAATCATGGGAGCAGGGAGGCTTTTATGCTGTTTCCAACAGAACAAGCACATGGTGTAGTAAACCCCTGAGATTGCTGGTGTTGACTGTAAAATGAAGCCCCCAGGATATTTTGGGGAGAAGTGGGAAATTGTATGGGGGCTATTGGATGCTTGTTTAATATTTCTGTATATCCATAAGCCTACCTTACTTTTGTCACCTGTAAATTCACTTGCTCTACCTTGGTAGATACATCTATTCCTGCTTAAGATGGCATGGATTACAGAAAAAAACATATAAATTCAGGGAATATGTGAATCCAATTTAAAGATGAGTCTGTGAAAAATGAGGAAAGCTTCATAATGTCAACAAACAAAAACTTGGGGAAGAGTGGAACATTTTCAAATGTAATATAATGTGATTGTGTTTTCATTAGAGTGCTAAGGTCATGTATTCAGTTATTTGGCTATAATATCTGTTGTTCTAGCTATTGGAAAGGTGACTTAATTTTTATTTTTCTTTTCCCTCTGCCCATTGCTTTAATTCCAAACTGTTAATACCAAGCTAATTTGTCCATGCGTATGTAACTAGATTGAATACTATTTAAGGTGAGTTTTTGGAATGGTGTGACTATTTTGTTAGCATGCTAGTTATGTGCACTTGGCATCGCCAACATGATGGAAACCCCTTTTTCTGATGGGAGTGAGTGGGGCAAACTACATTCTAACAGTAAAAGGATTAAAGATCATATTAATGCTTTTATTCCTCTACTTAAGCTCATGAGAACTTTCCATTTTTCATACAGTCTATTGATTATCTTTGAATTAATTCCTGTCTAAATTTTAACCTGGTTTGCAATGCTGAGGTAATTTTAAAGGATGGAACTAAAATAATCTTGGCAAGATAAAATCAGGGGCCTGAGCACAGATGTGCAACTATGCTCTATCTGTATTCTCAAGGGAAAACAGAAGACAGCAACATCTTAAGGAACGTTGGGTAATATGAATATTATCATCCAACTATCAGAAATCATAAAGGAGTATTGTTTGGATAGAATGCAGATGAAACTACCGTTGGTTTGCAATTTCTGTGAGCTTTTCTAAGGATTAAGAGGAAAGCACATTGATAAGGCATTTGAAAACAAACATGTGAAATAAAAGACAGCAAAATACCATTGGCTTTCTTCCAAGACGGTGACAATTGACAGCCAGGATTTTCCCCCAGTGAGTGAATAGGAGAAAAAAGAAAAAAGAAAAATACCCCAAAAACACAAAAAATAAAACTTACCTGTAGAACGATGTGTCTGTTCTGAAGGAGACCACCCTAAAAAAGTGCGGGAGGATGTATGTTACAGAGGCTAAAGAGGTACGAGCCTTGGTTGGTTCCAGTAAAAAATGAACAAACAAACCAACAACAACTAGCTCTTCCCCAGCGCTGCCTATGGCGGTGGCACCCATCTCCTGCTCAGTATCATGGCTGCCCTTAGACCCATTGTGAAGGCCAAGAAGTTCTTCCAGCACCAGCCAGACTGATATGTCAAAATTAAACATAACTGGCGGAAACGCAAGACATTGACAATAGGATGCATGGAGCATTCAAAGGCCAGTTCCTAATGCCCAACATTGGTGATGGGAGTAACAAGGAAACAAAGCACGTGCTAGCAGCCCAGTAGCTTTTGGAAGTTCCTGGTTCACAGCGTCAATGAGCTTGAAGTGCTGCTGATGTGCAACACAGCTTTCTGTGCTGAAGTTGTCACATCCCTTTAAAGAACTGTAAAGCCATTGTGGAAAGAGCCACCCAGCTGGCCATCAGTCACCAATCCCAATGCCAGGCTGCACAGCCAAGAAAATGCGTAGACAGCTTGTGTGCAAATGGTGTTTTAATAAAACCATAACATTCTGCCAAAAAAAAAAAAAACCCAAAAACTAAATTGTCTTTTTTTTTTGTACCATTGAAGAAATTTGAGTATGGATGGGTAATTAGATGATAACAAATAATTATTGTTAATTTTCTAAAATGTGAAATGTTATGCAGTTATGTGGGAGAAGTTCCTTATTTTTAGGAGTTGTATGCTATTTAGAGACAAAATGCCTGCAATTTACCATAAAATAGTTCAACAACAACAACAAAGAACAAATATATATTGAGATAAATTAGCAGATATGGAAAAATGTTAAAAATTGTTGAATTGGGTCTAAGTGATGGATGTAGAGATGTTCATTGTAATTTGTTCAACTTTTCTGTGTGTTTAAAGTTTTTAATAACAGAATATGGAATGAAATCTATAGATTATTACAGATTGTCATTTCTACTACTATCGATGAACATAAAATTTATGGCCTCGTTTAATCTGCAAAAGTATTAAAAAAATCTGTTGTTTTGTGATATAGCTTTCATCCTATGCTAGAGATAAGAAAACTGAGGCTTAAACCATTTAAGCAACTGACCAGCATTCAGGCTATTGCGTGCTGACGCTGAGGTATGAACCATGTAGTGACTCAAGACAGCAAACAATTACCACCTGAAATGCTTTTCTTTGCCGATGGTTTAGTAAGTAAGGTTTGGAGATATTGAAGTAATGAGTGTTGCTAGTTTATGGATTTCAGAAAATAAAAAGTAATTAAGGGACATAACAGAGTAATATGAAGAAAACAAAGAAGACAATTGGAAATAAGTTACAAATGCAGTAACAAGCTGGATTCTTTTCCATACCCACAAGGTTTGTTTCCTGACGGTTGATTTATCAGCTGAATGCTCAAAGTGAAAGCCAAATTCAACTCAATTCAACAAATACCCAGAGTGCTTATTATGCACAGACCACTTCTGGGAACTATGATAAAGCTGAATGTAAAAAACAACACCAGCTCCCAGAATGTACAGTCTAACTGCGGAGACAAATAACTAGAATAAGAGTTCTGAACCTGGACAGAACATGACTCACTTATAGAGCACCATAGGTCGTGTTACTTAGTCTAAAGATTAAGAAAGGATCTCTAATGAGAAAAAATGGTAGGAATTTACAGTATGAAAAGAGATAAGCCAGATAAAGAAGATGGTGAGAGTGTTTCCAGAAAGAGGAGATATCATGAGCAAAGAAAAGGAGGTCTGAGTTTGAACATTACACTCTAGGGACCTCAAAATCCTGTGCAGACTCATTCTGTGTGAGGGGGTGAGGAGGGAAGTGGTGCTCTAGAAGCGAGTGAGAATCACATTATGAACATGTTAAAAGTCTGAGATACTTTCCTGAAGACAAAAAGGAACGTTGGGACATGTTTTAGCTGGGGAAAATACATCAGATTTCTGTGTTCAAAATATGGTTTTGGTAGAAGCATTTTGACAGTATTGCAGAGAGGTGTTTTAAGACAAAAAGACCATTTCTGAGGTTATCGAGTCCAAAGCAGTTAATGGAAATTGGCTAGGAGAAGAAAGGGCAAACTTAAGAAACATGAAATTTGTTAACTCTCTTTGTACGAATTCTTTATTGCCTAGGGGGAAAAATAAGCATTTACTTTTTGAAAATGCAAGCTTTATTTTTTTATTGTTTCTTTTTTTTACAATTCCTAAATCTTTAGTTTTAGTGTCTATTTTGTGTACCAGAGCTGTATGTATAGTTACCTACTTATGTTATTCTTCCACATCTCTACAAATTATACATGGCCAAAATTGAATCATACTTTCTCTCCCAACTGCTCTTACTCCTACATTCTCCATCTTGGATAACGCCAAAATTGAACTCATACTTTCTCTCCCAACTGCTCTTACTCCTACATTCTCCATCTTGGATAACACAGAGATGAGTATGATTGAGAATTGGCAGGCGAAGTGATACCACTTTTAGAATAGAAATTTCATTGTATCTTGTCTACTGAATGAAACTTGGTGTCATTTAAATTCTTTCCATGTAGACATAATATTGACAGAAATATTAGTATTAGTGAGATAGAAGCATTAATGTGAAGGCAGATATATATTTCTCCTACATAAAAGTTTGTATGTATGAATAGTGGAAATAATTGTTAATGTAATATGGACAGTTATTACTTGTCTTGATAATGAGAAAAAGGTCACTCTCAAATTATGACTTACAGATAGATCTTAACCCAATAGGGTTGCTCTTAAAATGATTTTTCAAAGCTTCCTCCCTAAATCAATATAACCTTAGTTGAGTGTAATATCTTTCTATAAAGGTATAGTGTTAATTAAAAAAATCTAGTTTTCATTCCAAAATTTCTTTCTATCAGGCTTGTCAGTAAAAAATATATTTGACATAGACTAATGCAATTTTTTCATTTCTTCCAAAGACTCTTTTTGTCTGTTCTCTCTGAAGTATGTCATATGTTACCAATTAATTACTACTTAAGATTTTTCCCTCTTTTGTTGTGAGACTGACTTCCATAATATATTTGTCTTTTCCTAATAAATAATTTGATAGTTTAAAATATGAAAGTATAGTTTGAAAGTGAAAGGAAACAATAGGTAGGATAAATGTGGTGACTGTTAAAGTGAATGATGATGGGATGTTTTTATTAGATTAGAAATATTATATCTTACAACTGAAAATGCAAATTATGCAGTGCCATCATGTTCCTTTCAAGCACACAAGATAAAATTTGCATATCTAAATTGGATCAGGCCGAATGGGTTTCCCTACTGTCTCTCCCTTGAGCAGCAGTGAGCCTGAAGAAAAAGCCTGCAGTTGATCCCAATAGAGTTTTTAAAGTCCACATTTGGGTCCTTATGTATGTATATTATGTACATACACATATATGTGTGTATAGATATGTATGTGTAAATATTCAGTTTATTTTCATTTTCATTTCTTGGAGACTGACAAAATTCTTCGGCCTCCTTTTAATGATTATTTGCTTTACATGTTCACATTGCTATTTTTCTCTCACTGATATTTCTTTGTTCCTTGATTTTTCAGAATATTTTAAGTATTTGAAACTTTGAATTCTCAATTAAATGATCTTTACATATTAACAGGCTATGCTCTCTCTTCCATTCATCTTTCAGAAAATGTCTGAAATATTTAACAAAGAAGAATAAACTGTATTTTCCTGAACATCTGTTATCTAAAAGTATCCTACATATTTTTTATGTTACATTTTTTATATCCTGCATTTTTTATTCAATCTCTTATTCAAATTACTCCAGTTTTTTTAGTCTCTATTTACAGGTTTATGCATGCAATAATTTTGCAAATAATCCACTATTTAACAAATACAAAGTTGACTCAATATGATATGCTTAAATTTTCATATTTGCATGTATATTTGGCTTATTTTAATTTTTTCCAGTGGAATTAAAATTGTAATTCAAGAACTTTGAAATCTTGTCATGGTTGATCACCTTTACAGATTTGTAAGTTTAGATACAATGAATATAATGTGGAAGGCTTTACTTGTATTGGACCATCCCTCATTATCAGGATGTAAGCAAGAATTCCAAATCAAACCACTCAACTCTAGGTGCTACTAATAAATAGCTCTAGATATATTTGAGGATTACAATAGATACAAAGTCTTAAAAATCCAAGACTAGTCTTATGCCCAGTTAGTACTTTAAAAAGTTGGTGATGCTTCTGTTATTTTACAATATGTCAGATGCACATGTATTATCTTTGTGTATAGAAGATTATATATGTTATCCAAATGTCATAGAAGTATTCCTATGATGTCCCTTCTTGATTATTCATAGATAAAACATACAGTGTAGATAATCCTTTCCTTAAGTTTCCCAAGTTTCATTTTAACTCATCTCTTGCCAAATTTATTTTTATTTAGAATTTCACTGGAATATGAGAATATTAGGAGTATATGGAGTATATGGTTTACTTTAAATAGCCATATATATATATATATGCTTTTTATTTATATTTATATATATATTTGCTTTTTGTTTTATATATATAAATATATATGTTTTTTTATTTTTTTATTACTTTGAGAAAATAATCTTAGATGCAGTTGTAAAGACACCATAATCTCAATACTGTACAAAAATTGCCAAAGAACAAGATACGTATTTTCTTCCTCTTGAGTGTTACTATGACAAAAGTAATGGTGCTGCCAAACATTCCCTCTGAGTATTAAGAATCGCAGGAAGAGATGAGTGAACAATGGTACTAAACCCATTCCAAAATGTAACCAGGAGATATCCCAACAGCCCATGAAACCCATTTAAAGCAACCCCTAGGGAAAAACCTACTTCAGACAATCCAGTTCATGCTGTGTTGTCTAACCAGCATGAACTGAATTTTATCAGCCCTACAAATCACTATTCTTCCATTTATCAAAGGCTGTAACACATTTGGTAAGTAAGAAAGTATGTATTTTATTCTTTTGAAGAGAATAAGAATCATTAAACCAAAATGAAAAGGCAAGAAACAGAAATGTTTGATATTATGTAGATAGCTATGCTTAACAGAAAACATTGTTTGAACTAAAATAAAGAAATATTGGTTAAAAAGGCACACCTGTCTTCCTTACATAATTCTAACGTGAAAAAATGAAAATTCCCCTTTGTGATACTAATACCAGGAGTATTTTTAAGAGTTGTAAAAATGTAGCGCGTTTCAAGCTACTGTCCAAAAATAAAATAAGGCAATATAAAAATCTCAAAAGCCCACAGGGCATATGACATTTTTCATTGTATATAATTAGCAGGTCTAAAAATTCACTAGTTGATTTGCTTAGCTCCTGGACAACAAGACAGCCTTGCAAAAGTAAAGGACCAAATACTAACCCCAGACATACTACTGTGTTAGTTTTTGCCTTAGATAGTATGTAATGCCAGCGTGTTTCAGATTTTGCTCTTGAACTTTATGTTTCAGTGTCAACATACTTCCACTGCATATTGTATGAGCTTTACCTAATTAGTGACTGCGGGAGTTCTGGGACACAAACTGCTGTGTTTTGTCTGTTATACATTGCTTTGCCCCAGAGCCTTTTGGTAGGAAACCATGATCAAGGGATGATTTATGTTGGTCAGTTTGTAAGTGCTTTGTTTCTCCCATCTTTTGGTTGCCTTGCAGCACGTGATTTGAAGCTGCCAAAGCATTAGAATTGGAAGTATGAATAGAAAGTCTCTAAAAAGTAGATTCTCAGACTTCATGTATTGGTTTGTGTGTATTTACATAGGTTGTAACTGGGAGTACCTACTGTAAAGTGTGGAGTTTACCTTGTAAAAAGATTCAGAGCCTAATAACACCTACTGCTGGTAGAAGAAAGTTTAGAGAAGACAACTTTGGTGACTATGACTGAACAACAAAGCACCTAGACAAAGACTCACAGAATCTTGACCCATAAAAAGCTAAATTTTCTTTAAAAGTGTATTGAGGGCAAACTGGATGCTCCCTCAGTAAAATTTCCCATCAAAAATAGAATTCAATTTTCACACTTACTATTTTCTCTAAAGGAGAAAAATGTCCAACAAAATTTGAGTTCTGCATGTTCCTTTCACCTCATAACTTCCATTCTCTCTCTCTTTTCAAATCATCATGTTGTATACCTACAACTAACACAATGTTATGTGTCAATTATCTCAGTAAAACTGGAAAAATGATTACAACAAACATTCAGAAAACTGTTTCCATGAATTCTTCATCATTTTGAGAATTTTTGAAGACTTTTGTGCGTGGTAAAACTATTCACAATTTCCTGGATTTTAAGGACTATCCTACTTAGCAAAGTGCCAATTAGAAACTAAGGTTTTCATCTTCATTTTACTTCTCCTTTTTGAGATATTTCTTCAACCTTACCTAGTAAAACCATTGTGTAATTTTTTAATTTCTACCATATTCTGAAGCTTGAAGTGTTATTTTTTTTGTGTTGTGATTCTTCCTGTTTTATAGCATCTTGTTTCTGTTTCCTGATTTCATTTTGCTCTATTATTGATTTTTTTACTCCCTTTTATCTGCCCCCCCTTATTTATTATATGTGTATATGTTTTAGTTTATGTCTTTCATTTCAGAGGCTTTTCCGTGAATTATTTATTGACATTTAAGAATGAACTACTAAAAAGCTAATTGGACATTGCATAGACACTTTATATGTGTTTCTCTTTGACAATCTCAGTATCATTCTTTCCTTTGAGACTGGTAGGATTGATCAGAGAGGTATCCTCAAATCTCCTTGTACAATATAATATACCCTGCTTCCAGCATTCTTAGAGCTGTATGAAGAGAGGGAGCTGAAGGTTTTTCAATTCAGTTAAATTCAGGGCTATCTATTTACCCTCCCCATTTCAGTGGAGCCCCTCACCTCCACTAGTATCCCACATCTCTCTGATTTAACTTCTCCCGAGAATAACTTCCAGTTTCCTGTAAAGTAGAAGAATGCTAGTAGCTAATACAGGAATGTATTTCTGTAAATCCGAAACATTTTCAACATATAGGGAAGATGTTCAATACATGGTTAGTTTACACTTTGTATTATTCAAATATACGTTTAAGTAAAATTTTCTTTAATTCAGTGATCAAAAGCTGAGAGGTTTTTGATTTTCCTATTATTGGATCTCATTTCACTAATGATTATAGAGAAATTGTAATAAGACTTTCAAAATGAAGACTCCTTTTTCCAATTATAGGATTTTTTATTCCTTTTTGAAATGTGGTTATTTTGTTCCAGTTTCTTAAGAAAGCTACACTGGCTCTATATCTTTTAGCTATGTTTGGTCATTATATCTCAGGGCCTTTATTGTGGTATCATCTGTATGTTTCTATCATCTTTCCTCTAGACCACAAATTTTATTTTGTGAGTTTTTAATTCTATCTACTGCTCCACTATGAATTTTTAGGTTTTTTTTAATAGCTTTTTTTTTCAATCATACAAATAGTACTTGTTCATTTTGAGATAAAATTCAAATATTATTGGAGGACAAAAAATAAGAAGCAAATGTGTCCTATATCTTACATCTTATATATCTTATATATTTAGGATACATCTCTGAAACATTTGATAGATTAGATGATGTATTGCCTTTTCAATTTTGATGAATATTGCCAAATTGCAAAGAAGTGGTACCTAACCAGGATCCCACATACAGAGGTGAGAGAGCAGATTTATCCAAACTTTCACTTACAGTACCATGTAGCTACTCCTGGAACTGCAGGGAGATAAAGGCAATTAACGACCTCATGGAAAATATGAAACAGGCAAGATTACTATAGAATGAGGGGTAGGGGGCTGTGTTGTGCTTCTTCACCGGAAGGATTGCTGTGCAGACAAAATGCAGATCCTCTACTACATGTTATTAAACATTTTAATTCTGGCTAATATGAGAGGTGAAAGTTTGGCTTCTCATTGCTATTTTAAGTGTTATTGTTTTAATTATCAGGTTGAACATTTTTCATGTCACTTGATCAATTTTATATCATTTTCAGTGAACTGAAATTGATAAACTATCCTCTTTTTAATAGTATTGTTAAACATTTTTTCTTAATTTGTTAGAGATTTTATATGTTAAAAATGAAGCAAATTATAGCAAAATCTATTCCCAGGTTTTCCTTGTTTTGTGATTTTATTTTTGGTGGGTTATTTTTTCTGCTATATGGGACAATTCATTGTGATGAAGCCATGTGGCTTCTTTGTGGCTTCTGAGTTTTTGACTTTCTTAGAAAAGACTCTTTACCCCATATTTGCAAAAAAAATTCATACACATTTTATTTTAGTACTGTTACACTTTTATTTCTTTTTTCTAAACTAGATCTTTGATACATCTATCTGTCTGTCTGTCTGTCTGTCTGTCTGTCTATCTATCTATCTATCTATCTATCTATCTATCTATCTATCTATCTATCTATATTTAAAAGATTTTATTGGGGAAGGGGAACCGGACTTTATTGGGGAACAGTGTGTACTTCCAGGCTTTTTTTCCAAGTCAAGTTGTTGTCCTTTCAGTCTTAGTTGTGGAGGGCGCAGCTCAGCTCCAGGTCCAGTTGCCGTTGTTAGTTGCAGGGGGCACAGCCCACCGTCCCTTGCAGGAATCAAGGAATCGAACTGGTAACCTTGTGGTTGAGAGCCCACTGGCCCATGTGGGAATCAAACCGGAAGCCTTCAGAGTTAGGAGCATGGAACTCTAACCGCCTGAGCCACTGGGCCAGGCCCGATACATCTATATTTTAAAGCATGAAGATAGGTTTATTATTCTTGTCTTCCAAATGGCCAGTAATTTGTCTAAACATCTGTTTTCTTCATTGTTTTTTTACTGATTTGAAATGCTCCCTTTATCATATTCTAAACTACCACATAAACTTTTGCTTGTTTAAAAACTTCTACCCAGTGATTTCTTTGCAGGTCTACAGTTTTGCACATTACCAGTTGTGCCAATATCGGGTTGTTTTTAAAGTAATGTTTATCTAGTAGAACCACATTCTCTCTTTATTACTATGATTGTTTTCACAGCTGTGTATTTCCACATCAAGGCTAGAATCTATTTGTGTGGTTTAGCAATGTCCTACTGCATATTTCACTACGACTTAATCATATGGATTAATGTAAGAAAAATAATGCCTTAAAATGGATTAATAAACATATAAAATAATTTAGGGAAAGTGATCTGTTTACATTTGAATAGGTATTTTTCTTTTATTGAGCAAAGCTCTCTTACAAAAATTCAAATTTCTTTTTTTAAAATTAAATTTATTGGGGTGACATTGATTAATAACATTATGTAAGTTTCAAGTGTATAATGCTATGATACATCATCTATGTATTGTAGTGTGTGCTCACCACCCAAAGATAGTCTCCTTCTGTCACCCTCTATTTGACCCTCTTTATACTCTTTATCCTCCCTCCATGTCCTTTCCCCTCACGTAACCACCATACTGTTATCTGTGTCTGTGAGTTTTTTTGTTTTATTTGTTCATATGTTAGTTTCTGTTTTATATCCCACATATGAAAAAAATCACATGATTCTTGTCTTTTTCTGTCTGACTTATTTCACAGAGCATGATACTCCTAAAATCCATCCATAGTGTTGCAAATGGCAGCATATGATTCTTTCTTATGGCTGAGTGGTATTCCATTGTATATATGTGCCACATCTTCTTTATCCAATCATCCATTGAAGGACACTTAGGTTATTTCAATATTTTGGCCACCATGAATAATGGACATAAGGGTACATATATCTTTAAAGATGTTTTCAAATTTTCATGTAGGTACTCAGAAGAGGCATTGCTTGGTCATATGGTAGCTCTATTCTTAACTTTTTGAAGAACCTCCATAATGTTTTCCATAGTGACTGTATCAGTTTATATTCCCACCAGCAATGTATGAAGCTCTTTTTCCTCCAAATCCTCTCCAACACTTGTTATTTCTTGTGTTATTGATAATAACCATTCTAACAGGTATGAGGTGGTATCTTATTGTGGTTTTGAATTGCATTTCCCTAATAGCTAGTGAAGGTGAGCAGCTTTTCATGTATCTGTTGGCCATTTGTATGTCTTCTTGAGAAAAATGTCTGTTCAAGTCATCTGTCCATTTTTTAATTGGGTTGTTTGTTTGGTTTTTGTTGTTGTTGAGTTGTATGAGTTCTTTATATATTTTGGGTATTAGCCCCTTATCGCAGGTATTGTTTGCAAGTATCTTCTATTGTTTGGTTGACTTTTTGTTTTGTCGATGGCTTCTTTTATTGTGTAGAAGTTTTTTAGTTTGATATAGTCCTATTGATTTATTTTTGCTCTTACTTCCCTTGCCTTTGGAGTCAAGTTCACAAAAGCCTCTCTGAGACCAAGGTCCGTAAGTTTAGTACCTATGTTTTCTCCTATATATTTTAATGTTTCAGGTATTATATTTAAGTCTTTAATACATTTTGAGTTAATTTTTGTGTTTGGTGTCAAATAACAGCCTAGTTTCATTCTTTTGCTTGTGGCTTTCCAGTATTCCCACCACCATTTAGTGGAAGAAATTTTCCTTTCTCTATTTTACTTTTTTTGCTTCTTGTTAAAACTTAATTGCCCATATACATGTGGGTTTATTTCTGGGTTCTCAATTCGGTTTCATTTGTCTGTGTGTTTATTTTCCTTTCAATAACATACTGTTTTGAGTATTTTTAGCTTTGTAGTATAATTTGAAGTCAGGGAGTGTGATACCTCCAGTTTTGTTTTCTGTTGTTTTTTTTTTTTTTTCCCTCAGGATTGCTTTGATTATTCATGGTCTTCTGTGTTTCATCTAAATTTGGTGATTTTTTGGTTCTGTTGTTTTGAAAAATGCATTGGAGAATGGATGAGGATTGCATTAAATCTGTATGTTGCTTTAGATGATATGGCCATTTTAATTATGTTGATTCTTTTAATTCATGAACACGGAAATATCTTTCCATTTCTTTGTGTCTGCTTCAATTTATGTCAACACTGTCTTATGGTTTTCAATGTATAGGTACTTTACATCCTTTGTTAGGTTTAATCTTAGGTTTTTTAGTACTATGTTGAATAACATGGCAAGAGCATCTTTGCTATGTTCTCAACCTTTCAGTTTTTCACCATTGAGTATGATATTAGCTGAAGGTTGTCATCTATGGCCTTTATTATGTCGAGGTACTTTACTTCTGTATCCATTGTATTGAGTGTTTTAATCATTAATGGATGTTGTATCAAATGCTTTTTCTGCATCTATTGATATTGTCATATGATTTTTATCCTTTATTTTGTTTATGTGGTGTATCACATTGATTAGTTTGCATATGTTGAACCATCCTTGCATCCCTGGAATAAACTCCACTTGATCACGATAGGTAAACTTTTTAATGTATTATTGTATTCAAGTTGCTAGTATTTTGTTTAGGATTTTGTATTGATATTCATGAGAGGTATTGGTGTGTAATTTTCTTGTTTTGTGTTGTCCTTGCCAGTTTTCGCTACCAGGGTAATGTTGGACTCATAAAATGCATCAGGAAGTACTGCCTCTTCAACTTTTTGAAAAAGTTTGAGAAATATAGATATTAAGTCTTCTTTGAATGTTTGGTAGAATTCACTAATGAAGCAATCTGGTCCAGGACTTTTGCTTTCTGGGAGGTTTTTGATGATTATTTCTATTTCTTCACTATTGATCAGTCCATTTAGATTTCCCAGTTCTTCATGATTCATTTTAGGAAAGTTATATATTTCTAAGCACTTGACCATTTCTCCTAGGTTATCGAATTTGGTGGCGTATAGCCTTTCATCGTATTCTTCTATAATTCATTGTGTTTCTGTGGTGTCTGTCATAACTTCTCCTCTTTCATTTCTAATTTTGTTTATTTGATTCTTTTCTCTTTTTCCCTTCGTGAGTCTAGCCCGAGGTTTGTCAGTTTTATTTATCTTTCAAATAACCAACTCTTTTTACATTATTTTTTCTGTTGTCTTTTTTGCTTAATTCTGCTCTAAATTTTATTATATTTGCTACCTTCTACTGATGTCCAACTTCGTTTGATCTACTTTTTCTATTTCTTTAATGTGAAATGTTAGATTGCTTGAGATTTTTTTTGTTTCTTGAAGTATGCCTTTAATGGTATGTAAACTTCCCTCTTATTACCACTGTTGCTGCATCCCCATAGTTTTGATATGTCACATTGTCGTTCTCATTTGTCTCTGTATTTTTGATCTCTTATTTCTTCTTTGACCCAGTAATTGTTCAGTAGCACGTTGTTTAATTTTCACATCTTTGTGGTTTTTCCAGCTTTCTTTTTGCACTTGATTTCCAGTTTGAAACTATTGTAGTCAGAGAATATGATGTATATGATTTCAATCTTATTTAATTTGTGAATAATAGTTTTGTGCCCCCATTCATGGTCTGTCCTTGAGAATGTCCCATGTGCCCTATCGAAGAGTGTATATTCTTATGTTTCAGGATGAAAATCTCTATAAAATGTCCATTTGACCTAATGTGTCATTTAAGGACAATATTTCCTTATTGATTTGCTGTTTGGATGATCTACCCATGGGTAGATCTACCCATCTACCCATGTCAATGGGGCATTTAGGTCCCCTACTATAAATTGTATTTTTCTCAATTTCTCACTTTAGCTCTGTTAGTAGTGGCTATGTATTTTGGTGCTCCCACATTGAGTGTGTATACTCATATATTGATATGTGTTATGTTTTCTTGATGTGTTGCCCCCCCCCTTTTCATTATAAAATGTCTAACTTTGTCGTTTGTTATCTTTTAGTCTTGAAATCCATTTGTCTGATATAAAAACAACTACACTAGCTTTTCTCTGGGTGCCTTTTGCTTTGAGCATCACCTTCCACTCCTTCACCTTGAGTGTGTTTGTTTTGTAGCTGAGATGGGTCTCTTGAAGGCACATATAATTGGGTCTTGTTTTTTAATCCATCCCATGCTCTATGCCTTTTAATGTAAATTCAGTCCATGTTTACTGATATATGATGACTTCCTATAGCCATTTTATCTTTTGTTTTCTGGTTGCTCTGTGTCTCCATTGTTTCTTTTTCCTTGGGTTTTTTGTCTGATCTTGTTGATTGGTAGTTTTCTATGATTTTTCTCCCCCCATTTCCTCTTTTGTTATGTTACCTGTCTCAGATCTAGATTTTTGTTTTGTGGTTACCATTATGTTTATGCAAAAAATATTTTGTGTGTGTACTAGTCCTTTTTCTTCTGATTGCATTTTATTGCCATTCACCTGTGCAATTTCAGTCCTTTCCCCCTCCCCTTTTATGATTTTGTTGTCACAGATCATCCCTGTTTAAGCTGTGTGTTCATTTCCAAATTGCAGTAGCTATTATCTTAAAAAAAAAAAAAGCATTTACCCCCTTTAACCTATATGTTATATTCAAGTTTTTAATACTGTATTCTGAAGAAGAATTGTAATTTCCTGCCTTTGTCTTTTTGTCATCTTACTCACAGTTTTGTATCCTCTTGCCTTTTCATTTTTGGTAGACGGGCTCCTTTCAGCATTTCTTGTAATACAGTTCTTGTCATGATAAATTCCCTCAGTTTCTATTTGTTTGGAAAAGCTTTTATTTCTCCATCATATCTAAAGGATAACTTTGCTGGGTATATTATTCTTGGCTGGTGATTTCTTTCTTTCAATAATTTGAATATATGATCTCACAGTCTCCTGCTGAAAAATCTGATGATAATCAAATGGGCTGTCCTTTTATAGGTTACCATCTTCTTTTCCCTGTGTGCCTTGAGAATATTTTCTTTGTCATTAACTTTTGACAGCTTTAATATAATGTGCCCTGTAAAAGGCCATTTTGCATTGAGATAATGAGGTCTTTTGTAAGTTCTTGGATTTGAGGGTCCAGTTTTTTAATTAGTTTTGAGTTCTTGCCAATTATTTGTTTGAATACGTTCTCTGTTTCCTTCTCCCTCTTTCCTCCTTCTGCTATACGCATTCTTATACTGTTCTTTCTAATAGAGTCAGATTCTATCTCTTCTTGCCCCTGAGTCATATCTAGATTTCTATCTTCAGTGTCACTAATTCTTACCTCCATCTTATATGCCCTATTTCTTAATCTCTCTAGTTCATTCTTCACCTCATTAATTGAGTTTTTTAGCTCCAGAATTTCTGTTTGGTTATTTTGTATAGTTTCAATCTCTTGTCAAGATACCCCTGTTTTTTGTTGATTTTATTCCTGAGCTCATTCAACTACCTTTCTGAGTTTTCTTGCATTTCGTTGAATTTTTGCAGAACTGCATTCTTGAATTCTTTGTCATTTAAATCACAGTCTTTCATGTCTTTGTGTTTATTTTCTGGAGATTTTTTGTTTTCTTTCTGAACTTCCTTGCTACCTTGGTTGATGGATTGTTTCTCTGCCTGGGCTTTTAAGGGAATGAATGAATGAATGCATGAATGAATGAATGAATGAATTGTTTGTTTGTTTGTTTGTTTATTTATTTAAGTACTGTCTCTTTTGACTGTTTAGCAGGTCAATCAGTACAGGTTTTTCCTTTGTTTTCCTGCAGGTGGTGATATAGGGCAAGTTCTTGTTTTCTCTTCCCTGTATTACTGGGAAACTTCCAGGATCTCTTTGGGGTGGTGTCACCTTCCATGGAAAATACCCTGTATTCCCAGAGGAGGTGAGCATCCTCTTTATGACCTGGTTGTCTTCGTTTCAGGGGACAACCCTGTGGTGGGATGTGGCAGGCAATGGGCCTTCTGGTCTGTATGTTCCTGATGTTGCTATCCTGCAACCAGAAGTCACCAGCCCCACTGTTCTGTTTGAGGTGATACAGCTGACTCTAACTTGCTCCACTGCAGTGGGTGGGGGAAGTGTGGGTGGAGGGAATTGGATTTGCATGTTTGTGGTTCTGTTCTTTCCAGTGGGTTCAACTGCAATGAGTACAGACCACTTAGGCTGGAATGCTGCTTCTGCCCCTTCCTGATCTGCCAAGTGAGGGTTGTAATGCAGGGTGGGCCACTGAAAGGTGGTGAGTAAATTCCTGCATCTGTGGTTCTATTTGCCTGGTGATGGCATTTTGTCAACCACTGCCAACCTTTGCACTGTTTCTCTGCCCCTATCCTGGGCTCAGCCTCAATGTGTACTGGCCATTGAGGCCAGATTGCTGCCTCTGCCCCTCAGATCTACCCAGTGGGGTTTGCACTTGGACCCTTCACTGCTGTCATGTAGGTTGAGGCTCAGGGCAGCTCTGGATTGTGTCTGAGACCCCCATCTCTGTCCTTCCCTTTGACCTGACTCACCTGCTGTCTACTATACACCCACCTTCACATGTCTCAATGTAGGGCTCTCTCAGACATATTTGTGTGTTGAGCAGGGAATCCTTTGTGTAGCTGTCTAACTTGTAACATTAAGGTGAGAGACGGAGGTCTTCTCACACTGCCATGATGCTTAATCATGCCCATTTTTTAAAATATGTGTCCTGTATATTTCTTATTAATTCCTAAGTTCTTTTAGCTTATCTCATTTATAAATTATAAATGGGAATCCCTTTTATCACATTTTCTATGTTATGTGTACTGATTATTCTTATTTTTCAGAAAATTAATGATAATTTTATAAATCATTTAATTTTCTGAATTCTCTTATTCACTTTAAAGATTTTTCTATTGATGTATTTGTTTTTCTCAGATATAATTTTTAGTTACTGATAATTTTCCCTTGTTCTCTTAGTTGTCCATTTTACTTATTTTGGCTAATTATATTTTCTTGTATTATTAGAATACTATGAAACTTTTTTGGTATTACTGGAATTTGTATCTTGTTCACTAATTTAGTGAGGGTATATTTAAATGTTTTTATAAAGTACATAAAAGTACATGCGCCTTGTGGTAGAAGTTGCACATCATTTAACATTATGAAAATATCAGTCTATTCTTTTTTTTCATTAAAAAAACTTATCAAATTTATTTTTTGTGTATTATGATCACAAAATGTCTTTTTATCCCTATTAATATGAGGACATATGTAGTATAAATCCTAATCTTCATCCATCCTTGCATTCTGGTCATGACTCTAAATATATTATTGTGATATTCTGTTGCTCTACCAAGTAAAAGTTTGCCCATAAAAAAAAAAATTGCCCATATATTATTTAAAAATGTGATATCAATGTTTCTTAGTAAAATTAGCCTGCAAGTTTTTTGTCATATCTTAATTATTATTGTTATATCTTTGTATTATGTTGGCTTTGATGTAACAAGACAAAGAATGCAGTTCCAGATTATATGCTAATTTTATGTATGTTAATCACATTAAATTTTAAATGAATTTGGGGAAGATAACAAAATAATATACATTGTCTCAAGATAAAGATAGCTTTGTGCTACTCCATCTCCCTCCTCCAACCAGCTCACTTTAGGCTGCTTTTCTCAGTTGGTATGTCTTGTCTTTCTTGTTTTACCTGAAATAAAATTTATTTTTATGAGGCAAGTGGAAGGGGCAAGAGGGGTGTGATTCATATAGTTATGTATTAGTTTATTTACTTTCAAATGGTAGAAATATAGGATAACCCAACTAGTATATAAGTAGTAAATGAGCTTGGTGATATTTATTACTTTAGAGAGGATAAAATAATTTCTTACTATATTTTATATTTTCATTGGTACTCAGCCAAATCAATCTTCTCTTACCACATATGAAAAAACACAATCCCTTTTTTATTGTCACTTAAGTGCTTCGGAGCAGCAGTCATCAACCTTTTATATGAAACCTTAATAGTTTGTCACTGGTATCACCGATGCTAAATTAATGATCAAACTATTTCAACATCATGATATTCTTAGTGAATTGCCATTTATAGTCTCTTATTATAGTTTTCCAATTATATTCTCTTAATAGAGTTTGACTTTGAACTTTTGAAATGAAAGGGTTGCTAAGGCAACTAAACTTGATTTGCAAGAAAAATGAACTTTTACTGTAATGGGAAAGAATTTCAATGAACACTATCTATTTTTTAAACATCTTTTAAATTCACATTTATTAAAAGAAATAAATATGGCGTTGAACCTAATCTAACTAATACAAGCAGAAACGGAATTTAGTAAGGAAGAAAACAATGTTAAAGTTACATGCTTGTATTTTACTTGAAATATGTTACTAAAACAGTATTTTACTTGAAATCGGTGTCTCTAAAACTATATGAAATGTGAGTATTTTAAATATTCCAAGGTATAACACTTTGACCCTAATCAAAGTCATTTACAGAAAAAATTAATTTGGAAACCTCTATGGATGCTTGGTGGTGTAAAGAACACACATTATTAGATGAAATAGTCTGTATAAAAATTTGAATAAAAATATGTTCTTTGGCAAGCTATTTAAAATACTCTGAATTTTATACTCTTTTACTCGTTTGTTTTTATTAAACTTTCTTCTTTACTGTTTCAATAATCCTTAAATAATCTTCATGACTTTCATTGCTTTTGCTACCTGGGCTGGTATTTACATTAACAATGAGTAGCTATATTAAGAACATTTATACAAGGTCAACTTGCATTTCAAAATTGTGCTCAGAGTTACAATTCTGAAGCTATAACTCACTTTCCAAAAAAATACTACACTTTTTGGTGCTTAATAGTTTCAAAGTAAGGAAAAAAGGATAATTTCTTAGATTTTTTAAAAGCATTCCTCCTATCTCAATCAAATAAATAGCAGAAACTTGTTAACATTCAAGATTCAAAATATATAGAGTGGAACTTAATTTGATCATGGTTTCATAGTCTGCCAGCCAATGATTCTGTAGATGTAAATACAGACTATAAAGTTTAGAACTTTTACAGCTTGTGTTTACCTAATTATTCAACAAACAATGTACAGGATGAATTTGTTTGTAGCAAGGTCAGATCAGTCGAAGGAGTCTTGCATGGAATTAGACTTCTCAAAACACTAGTATCTGGAACTAAGAGAAGCTAGATGGCTCTACACAATGCAGCAAGAGCTTAAGTTTCCCGCATCCATAAAGGCATATGAAAGTAAGGTTTAATTTCAGAGCAGTATGCACTCATGACCTTTTTACTGTACAGTGAACTCTGACTAATGCTTCCATTCAAGGTGCTGCAATAATCATTAACTCATCAATAATTGTAACTAAACTATAAACAATTGAATGAATCTTTTAGTGCAGATTTTACTTGTTTAAAGAAGATTAGCCCCTTAATTATAAGAAATTATACTAATCTCTCTGTTATTGCTATTACTAAATGATTTCTTTTTAGTACAAATTGATTTGTGGTATTTAATTACCATATTCATGTTAACTTGCTAAAAAAAAAAATGTAGAAAAATTCTACTAATCTGGCTTCTTGTAAATGTTCCTTTACTGGATTAATGAAAGATCTTCGAAATTTCGGGTGGATTGGGCAGGAAGGATAGCCCACATTCTGGTAGCTGAAGGCAACAATTAAATTTTTACTTTTCTTAAATTATGACTAGAAACAATTAGAAACCAATAATATTTGATGAAATATCTATATAAAATAAACATTTTAATGAAAAGTGACAAATCAAATGAACCAATTTCAAAAGCAACATCCTTTATGATATCTGGGTCACTGTAGTTATTAGGGAATTAAGATTACAAAAATGTTAATTAAACTCAAAGTAACCACTATACTGGAAGGCCCAAGATAACTTGGACATTCTGCAGTTATCTTTGTTGAAACACAGACTTGGTGTTTTGAAAAGAAATCATTTGTTCTGCCTTAGTGACGCTAATTATTCTCAGCGTGCAACCACTGTTTCAAATTGCAAAACGCACATCAGCCTTTGCTGTATGTTGCAGGAATTAAAACCCAATCAAATGAGATAATAAAGTGCATACAAAGAACATGATATCACTTTTGCGATGCAATAAAAGTGAAAGCCATTTAAAGAAATGTTGCAAAATCATAATTTAGAGAGGAAAAACAAGCTGTAAAGCAAATGCTTATGATTTGATTTTAATTACTTATTGCTTAGAGGTAAGCATTAGGTTTATTTATTGTGTGGTTAAGACTCTTCTTTCAAAAGACTGAAGAATACAGTGGCTAACAGTCAATATAAAGAAACATAATGCTGGAGCTTTTCTAATTTCATGCAAAACAAGGAAATAGTACATATTATATATCATGGGTAAACTTAAACACTTGCAGGAACTTCATGAGAATATAGTAAGAAAATGCTTTTAAAAATAGACTTGTATTTGTGTTCCTTTGTACTTGTATCATCTGAAAGAATGAAACACATCAGTGCTTCTGTTCATTAAAAAAATACCATCTGTGCTGATGTCAACAACACAGTACTCATTCAAAAATGTCTACTTATTCTATGTTTTTCTTCTTCTGTGAAACCCATTCTTTTGTAAGAATACATAAACTATTAGTAGCCCTATATGTGTATAATGAGCTAATGAAATATGATCAGGCCTGGGTCTGTGTTCAGTTTAACTAAAGAAAAATCTCTGCAATTTAAATCCATCGATTTTGTTTCTTTTTTTTATTAAAGTTTATTGGGGTGACAATGGTGAGTAAAGTTACACGGATTTCAGGGGTACGGCCCCGTAATGCATCATCTATCTATTACCCAGCGCCAGTTCTCTTTGAATCACCATGTATTTGATCTTTTTTAAAAATTTGTTTGCTTTGGTGTTTGTTTACTTCACATAAACCATTGTCAGTGATGTTTCCTGCCCCCACCAACACTGCCTTTCAAGTCACATGGGATGAAATTAAGATGGATTATAGGTTTTGTTCCTTACTTGTTATGGGAGAAACCAGAGCAAGCTTCCCTTTCAGCTGCCAAGAAAGTGCAGTCATCTCAGCAGCTCAGAATGTGAAAACAGCAGGATTCAAAGATCAGCAGTGACAACACAGCAAGCATGAAGTCTCTGCTCATTACACATTGTAGGGGAAGCCTGTGGGAGCCATTCGTTTATCCTGGAGAGTATTGATTGAGGATAATGCCCACCGTTAGTTATTTACATACCAACACAATATACTGAGTACTAATGTATTAATGAGCTTTTCTCTTCATTTTGTGCTCTTTCTCCATATTACATTTTATCTCTGTTTATGTAATGCCTATTATATATATTATGTTGTTCTAGAGCTGAGGACCCTGGCAGTTTGACTAGCACGTACAGTTCCAAGCTCAGTGCCTTGCATACATGAAAGCTCAGTGAGTAATGCATGATGTATAAGTCACTGTATCCCCAGAGTGTGACACAGTGCTTGGCATATAGTAGGCACTCCATAAGTGTTTTCTCATTGGTTGAATGAATGGGTAAATTTTTATTGGTGGTTTGATTTGGGGGATAGAGTGGAGATTCCGTAAGAACTGTGATAAAATAAGTGGGTATTATAAACTTTTGCATAACCACATCTGGGTCCTAATGGGAAGGGCCTGGATCTAGATATTTGACTTGCAGGGTTTTGATGGTGTTATTCGTAAGTCACTATTGTATTCCTATTTTTTAATTTGGACTGAAAATGTAACTATTTCAGAATATTCAAATAGATGTAGAATGAGGTTTCTGTCACTTTTCATTTAGAGACACGTGTGTTTATAAGGGCATCTTGTCCACACTCACAATTTGGTAAGTGAAATATATTGTGGATTAAATAGTCCTGCTGGCTCATAGAGTTTTGAAGAATTGCTTTTATTCACATCTCTGCTTAGCTGCTTAAGTTGATCTCTTTTCAGTTGAGTAAAACAAAGATTGGACGGTGAGCTTGGCTGCCAAAACTTGGCAGCTCTTAACCCATGATGCAATTTAGAAAGGACAAAATGTAATAGTCATCTGGGATCTACTGCAACATTTTCTGTGCCACTGATTAGCAAGTGCAAGAAAACTTAATTTCTTTGTAAATTGCAAGAGGATGCAATTGTCATATGCCGAGACAGGTTAGCATCTACATCTCAAGGGAAAAATTTTTTGAAAGTAACAGATCTGCCAGTAGCAATTAATTAGAAAGCTTTACATTCTGGTTTCAGTTACAAACGTATACTACTGTGTTTCCCCCAAAATAAGACCTAGACAAACCATCAGCTCTAATGCATCTTTTGGAGCAAAAATTAATATAAGACCTGGTATTTTCTATTGTATTACATTACATTACATTATATTATATTACACAGGTCTTATAGTAAAATAAGACCAGGTCTTACATTAATTTTTGCTCCAAAAGACGCATTAGAGCTGATGGTCCGGCTAGGTGTTATTTTCAGGGAAACACGGTAGCAGCTTGTGAAAATTGGGAGTGATGTCTGTGGTCACCACAAGGTAGTACAATGGATGGAGCTAATTTACTGACATTTGCTTTTTTCTTCTGTGTCATATCTTCATCTTACACTGAGCTCGATTTTCATTGCCAAATGGTGAATTCAGCTTAACTATAGATTTTTTCTATTGCATTATTATGCATGGAGTATGAGATGTAAGCATATCTTACTCTACAAGAATGAGTGCATCTTATGGTTGTGAGTGCCAAGATATGTTGAACAGCTGGTCTCTTTTCACCACCTAGTAAGCAGAAATTTAAAGAAAGGCCACTCTCTTAGCAAAGAAAGATCTGTCAACTCACAATAATCAGTAGCAAGACTGTCAAACATATCTGTCAGTTTTTTTCTAAAACAAACAGAACTTTTATATAATAAATTTTATCTCCTGCCTGGGAAAGTTTTAAGTTTTTAGTTCATTTATGGATAATCTTGTATGCCAGGATTCATTCATTCTTAGGAAATTATTATTTTGAATTAATTATGCATACCTGGTCTTGGAACATTTGGGCAGTTATTTCCCTTCCTAATTACTAAATTAAAAAAAAAAAAAAACTTTACGCATGTGAATTATTTAAATTATTTCCCTCTTTTCACAAGTACTTGTCATGCATCTATTGTAGACCTTGTACTATAAATAAATTCAAATTAGACAAGCCCTTGTGTTTATTATATTTTTTTAGTGTTTCAGTTTTTTTATAACATTTCTCTATAGAATCACTGATTTACAGAAAGCTGTCTCTAATTTGGGAAACAAAATGTATAGGGAATCATGGTATCCTTCTACTTTCAAACTCTTCACTAACACTATGGAAAAGCTGTAAACCTCTCTGTATTATTTTTTTTCTTTTGCCACGTAGTAGTATCTTCCCCACTTGTTTCACGTAATGTGAAAGGTTTAACTGACATTTAACATGTGAACATCAATTAAATGTTAGTTTTGTTTTATAGCTGATTAGAAAAATATAAAATAAAAAGAAAAATAGAAAATACAATAATTGACTACCAATAAAACATGATGGGTTAAACATAAGTTCTCTCTTTTTCATCCTCAAACTCCACTAAAACACCATCCACAGAATTTAAAATGTATAAATATATAATGCCAAATAGAACAGGAGAGGACAATAGAGCAGGTACTTAAATAACATTGTTTTATTCAGCATCGTTTTATTATAACGTTAAAGTGATACCATAGGAATTTTTGTTTATGGGTATCAATTAGAGTATGGCAAAATTATTTTTTATTGTATGTCATTTAGCTTAAAATTCAGAACCTATTGATGATGTTAAGTGAAGACTTACTAGAGTACAAAATGAGTGGTGTCAAAAAATTTAGAAAAAAATTAAAATAGGAGAAAACTTCTTAAATAATGGAGAAAGTTGAGATTCTACATGTATCAAAGAGTAAAGCAAAAAATAATTTATCAGGAAGGGTCAGAAATAAGAGGTATCTCATACTCTGAAGGTGGAGTAAAGAAGGGCTGTCATGTTCTACAACTCAGTGTGACCCATTCACATTATAGTTTATGTGAATGACACCTGGAGTTTATGAAGTGAGGTCTGATAACATGCTATAAAAACCTGCCCACATATAAAGGGGTGATACAACATAAGAAACCATTATCTATTCACCTCTCTTATCAAAGACACATATTTTGTGCTTTTTTTATTTTTATTTTTTGTTTGTTTTTCTCTCCTGTTCTACTTGGCTTTATATATTTACACATTTTAAATTTTTTTGTTGATATTTTAGTAGGGTTTAGGAATGAAGCAGAGAGAACTCTTATGTTCACCCATCATGTTACCCATCATGAAGTAATCACTTCCGTTCTGTTTTTGTTGTGAATCTGATTTCTCATTTGATCAGAGTTGAACCCTAAGAATGGTATACCATTGACAACTTAATAGAAAATAGACTTTAATTTTTACATTTCAATAATTATTAACCCACTATTGCCTATGTATGTGCCCAACAATTTGACCTGAAGACACATAGAGGATTATAACATTTAGGTAAGCAAAGAAAAATCACAAACCTTTTCGGTGACAGAGTTGCCTGAATGTAGGAATTCATAGCAGAGATATTGCTATGTATTTATTAAATCCGTTCTATTTTCTTAATCTTGGGAATACAGAGAGACAAATTTTCCAGCTGTCCTTACAATTAGATTGTGGCAGTGTGGTATGTTGCACAGTGGTATTTAGAGAGACATAGTGTTAACATCTAGAACTCTAGAACTCTCTTGCCTTCTCCTTTCCTTCAAAGGCAACCAGGTAAGCCACGTGTTAAGGTACTGAATCAAAGATGGAAATAACATAAGTCCCTAGAAAATACCACAGTTTAATCGGTATACATTAGATCAATAAAAATTAATCTCATCTTCTGAATAGAGAAGAAAAAAATATAAAATGAGCAATGCCTCAAAAACCTGTGAGCCAACATCAAGCATGCCAACATATAGGCAGTAGGAGTCCCGGGAGAGGCAGAAAGGGGGCAGAGAAAAATATATTTGAAAAAACAGTGCTCAAAAACTTCCCCAATTTGATGAGAAACATTAACTACCTAAGAACCTCAACAAACTCTGAGTAAAATAAGAGTGCTATGTCAAAGACAATAAGAAAATGTTATACAGCATTATGAAAAAAGCCCCCAAAACAGCTCCTTAAGTACAAGTTCCATGAAAAGACCAACAGTTAACTTATCACCAGGAACAGTGGGTTAGAGACGACATTGGAATGTCATATTCAAAGAGTTAAAGAAAACAAATGTGTAAACCAAGAAATCTCTATCCAACACAACCATCTTTCAAAAATGATGAAAAACAGACATTGCGAGATAAAATCTGAGAGGATTAATTACTAGCAGACCTGCCCTACAAAAAATACTAATGGAAGTCCATCAGTCTGAAAGAAAATAAGACAGTAACTCCAACCCACATGGAGAAATGAAAGATGTTAGAAGTGGTAAATATATGAAAGAGTCTGTAAATATATTATTTTCTCCTAACCTCTCTAACATATTTTTTTTTTATATAGCAGTATTTATAAGGCTGTTCTGTTGGGTTCATAATGTATAAATCATATAGGAGAGCGGAGAAAAAGGATACATATGGGAAAAAAATTCTGTGTTTTATGAGAATGAAGTAAATAATATTCTGAACTAGAATATGAAATGGAAACAACTCAAATATCCATCAACTGATTAAAAGATTAAAAACTGTAGTATATGCATACAACAAAATAGTATTCAATGATAAAAAAAAGTACGTATTGATTCATGATATACCATGAATGAACCTTGAAAACTTATTCTGAGTGAAAGAAGCCATTCACAAAAAGGCTACATAGTGTATGATTTCATTTACATAAAATGTTCAGAATATGTCAATCCATAGTGACAGAAAGTGAGTGAGTAGTTACCGGAGTGTGGGGGAGGGGGAGAATGGGAGTAACTACTAATGGGTTTGGGATTTCTTTTTGGCTTAATGAAAATGTTCTAAAATTACATGATGGTGATAGTTGTACAACTATGAATAAACCAGTAAATTACATACTTTAAATGAGTGCCTTTTATGGTATGTGAACTATGTCTCACTAAAGCTGTTGAAAAAAAGATTTAAGACAAACAATAAATGGAAAAATGATATGTAAATATAACCACATAAATAATCACATCAAATACACGTAATCTAAAAATTCTAATCCAAAGGGAAAGATTATTGGACTAGATAAAAATCAAACTCAACGATATGTCATCTGCAAGAGATTCAAACACACGAGTTAATTGAAAGTTAAAGGGTGGAAAAAATATATGCCACGCAAACAGCACCTATAAGAAAGCTGGCATAGCCATATTATATTATGAGAAAAAATAGACTTCCCAATAAGGAAAAATCCGTAAAGACAGTGAAGGACATAGCCTAAGGATAAAAGAGTCAACACATGGGAAAAATATAACAATCATTGTGTTTGTGCACACCTAACAACAGAGCTCTCAAATACAAGACATTAAAACTGATAGACCTAAAAGGAAAAAAAAAATAGACTATTCAACAATAATATCGGGAGCTTTCAATAATCCCCTCTCAATAATTGATAAAACAACTAGACAGAAAATCAGCCAGTATATAAAAGATTTGAACAACAGTATCAACTGACTTGAACTTTATAAACACTTGACCCAATGAAGGACACATTTATTTTCAGTGCCCATGAAACACTCTTCACGATAGAGCATAAGCTGGATCACAAAACAAGGCTCATTAAATGTAAACCTCTCCACTTCTATTACCCTTGTGCTGGAAGTTTTAGCCAGTGTAACAGGCAAGACAATTAATATAATCGTAATTGTAATCATCGTAAAGGTTTGCAGATTGAAAAGAAATATTTAAAAAGTCTTTATCTGTAGATGGCAATTTCATAGACTGAAAAAACTGAAATTCAGAAAATGTCTAATAGAATGAATAGATGATGAGTTAAGCAAGATTACAGGGTACAAAATCGATATGTAAAAGTCAACTTGATTCCTGTATCTTAGCAATACATAATCCAAAGTCAAATTCAGAAAACAATTCTATTCATGAGTACATCAAAAACAGTAAAACACTTTGGTGTAAATTTAACAAAATAAGTGCAATCTGTGAACTGAAAATTATAAAATATTCATGAAAATAATTTATGAGTATCTGAATAAATGGAGAGCTATTCCATGTTCATGCATTGGAAGGCTCAGTACTGGTAAGATGCAAGTCACTTCAAATTGATCTGTAGATCCATTGCAATCTCTATCTAAATCTCAGCAGGCAAGTTGTAGAAACTGAGAAGTTGATCCTAAGATAGATAAGCAAATTCACAGGACCTGGACTGGCCATACCATTGTGAGAAAGAAAAAAGTTGGAGGGCCTACATTATTGGATTTCAAAACTTAGTAGAAGCTACAGTAATCGAGATAGTGTGATATGAGCATAAATAGGCATATGTATCAATAGAACAGAAATAAGCCATTACGTTTATGGTCACTTGATTTTTTAATTAAAAAAAAAGTGCTGAGACAATTCAAAGAAAACAATAAAGGTCTTTTAAATGGCACTGAAGCAATTAGATATCTATGTGAAAAATAATGAATGTAGAACCTTTGTACCATGTACAAACTTATCAGAGGTTTGTAAAACTGTGTGACCACCTCTCCTACTGGTGACATGCAAAGACCTACCATGAGACTTAATGATTCTGGTGTCCCTCTCACCAACACATTCCTGATGGCTTTGGTGATTGGTGTACTTTCTGTGTGTCCCCTTGGAGGAGCATAATCCTTTCTTGGTTCTTTTTTTCCCTTACATAATGTATCTACTCCCGCGTGTCCTTTCATTCCCTGTCTCCTTGGTAATTTAGGAATTTCAGTTTCCATCAGTGTTTGTCCAGATTTCTAGGAACCACCAGTGTGCACCATCCCTTTCAGTACTTGGCAGGATGCTAAATTCCATATCCTGGAGTGTTCCCCCAAGTTAATAAACTCTCTCTTTTCCTGTTTAGGTCCTGGCACCTAGTCAAACCTCTCAAAATCTAGCTGCATGAATACTCTACTGGCTCCTACTAGTACATCCTAGCTAAGTCTTGAAGCTCCTTTGCTGTGTAGTCCTTTTTAGTCTCTTAACAGGTCTAGCATATCCCAGGCTGATTTAATGTTGCAACATCAGCCTAGTTATCAGCCTGGAAACTGGGAGAGGTGGTGGGGCAGGCCTGGCAGGGAAGAAGGTATGCCCACTATTAATAGGGGTTGGGTGGGGTGCCCTTGAAGCCTTTGAGAGCTTAGAAGAGTCTGGGGAGCTAAAGACTTTGGGGCATCCATCCACACAAACTTGTCCTACACATTAGCTTCTAGGTTTTCCAAACCAGAACCCTGATCTTAGCATAACAACCTGCCTTGGTTGATCGTCCAATCATCTCTGCAGTTGTCAACTCAAGTTTTCAGCGTGATCTTTAGCTTTTTATTACTCCGCCACTGCTTGAGACAAGCGTCTCTTTTTAAGGATTCCTGGCCTTCATATTTAGTTTCCAGTTGTTTGTTAAAGGCCTGTATCTTCTTATAATCCATTTGTGGGACACTGCTAACTAGTGATAACAGTGTGTTACGCTTGTATACACGTATCTCTGTACTTTTCAAATGTCTAAAGCATTGCATCTGCCAAGGTGTTCTCCTCTACAGAAAGAGTTTCCCAAGTTACCGCTGGTGAAATTTTTTTTAACAGGGTATTATTACTTTGTATCAGGGACTGTTCATGCCTCACATATCACCTAGGAGGGGATCCTTATTATAAGGTTTATAGTGAGTGATTCCTCTAACCCTAGAAGGATCTGAACCAAAATATTCTACATTTTCACCTGATATTAAAAACAAGGGGTCCACCTATTTGTAGCAGATCCTTATTGTTTCCACACAAGTTTAGTTTTGACTAAAATGGAGAAGCCATGGGATTAATTTTCTTTCTGTACATCTGTTTGAAGCTTAAAATCTGCCCTCTTGTCATTATACATACCTACAGACCAGCAAACTAATCCACCAACCAACAAAACACAGTTATAAAGAAACAGGAATTAAAAGGAAAATAGAAGGTGGTTGTTAGAACTGGAAAATCAAATCTGGGGCTATTTATTACAAAAGATAAAATGGGACCTGTTTTATCTTTTAATAATTTGGTGGGTGTGGCAAGAATTGGGGAATAGAAAGAAGCCCAAAAGAAATTTTGTCTACCCCAAATCTTGATCAAGTATGACACCTAGAGGCTGCACAACACAGAATTCCTTTGGGTGTTTTTTTGTTTGTTTGTTTGTTTGTTTTTAATAAGGCAAATCCATTTATGTAGAGAAAATTATTTTGAATTTTTATTTCACAATGGACGTTTTTTGACACTTCCTGTATGTAACACTCTATCAATGAATAACTATATTTCTTTATTTACTTATTGTCTTTATTTATAAAAAAACTGATGATATTAAAACTTGTTTCCCTTTCTGCCAGCTAATTCCATTTTTGATGATTGATTTTAAAAGTTGGTAGTAATCATTGAAAGTCATTGTCCATATGTCTTATAGGTTATGAAGTGTGCTTATATGCTGGTTTTCTAATAAAGGAGAACACGTGTGTAGATATAGATACACTCTCACTCTGGAGTTTGGCAATGATAGCAAAAATAATAAAGATAGATGAAAGGACACCACAGGAGAAGTGATAGGTTCAGAATTGTCTCATTTCTAAACATTAAAAACTACGCTTTGCATTTTTCATCCATTGGTTTGGAAAACTTTTATAGCCCTGGCTCATTAATACTTGAGCAGTTCTTCATGAAAAATGATGAACGATTTACTTCATGGCAGGCTGTACAGATGGTCAATTTAATCTGCATCCTTGAGACTTCTCATGACTACATTGTGACATCATGTCATTAAACATTTGTGTGTTATTTATATCATATTCTAGAAAACAAAGAATGCCATGTCTTTCTAGCTCTTGCTGTCTATCAGTTTTATTGATAGCATTTGTCCAACAGGACACTATAGCTTTCACAAAGGAACATTTATCTGAATATATATATCACTTCTGTCTCCTCAGAGACCCATGCATTTTTGTCCTCAAGTGCAATCATGACATTGTTATAGAACAGATATGTGGCAGTCGTGGAGACAAATGTTTATATGACCATAGTTTCTATAACCTTGTCCAGATATGTCTTTGCTACTGACTGATTGAGCATGTGTATGTGTTTATGTGTGGTCCTTAAGCCTTGTATCAATTGAAATTGAAAGAAAAAAGCCAATTGTAGGCTATTTTCAAACACTGCTGCAGACAATTCTATCCTAGTTGTGTATTTTAAATGGCAGCAAATTTTGACTTAGTAGTGGTCCCTGGCTCTTATGTATAATGCTTGAAGTTGTAGCTACAATGTTTAAACTTTTTCTCAGTTGATGATTGTACAACCATGGATAAATTATAAAGATTAGAATCTTAAACTTTCTTTTGACATTAAGCTATTAAGTATCGCATATAATGGTTTTTTGAAGGGCTAAGTAATTACTCCACACATTAAATTGTACTAACTTGACTCCTTAGATTCTCTATCTTCTGTAATATAATAAGTTTCTATTTGGTGGATTGATTTGGGACTTCCCAAGAATGCTTAGAATGGGCTGATATTAATAGGGTGCTTCCAGTTGAAATCCTCCCTGTGCCAGAGTTAGAGGATTTCAGGGTTTAGGGCCCTCACAGCAAACAAACAGGGAGGGAAAACACTGCTATTATAGAGTGGGATTGCAGAGTTTTCCCTAAGAAGATAATCAAGCAGGTCCTATTTGATTCTTTGATGTAACTGTGGAAACAGATTTCTTCTTTGGGGAGCCATACATTAGTTAAGATCAGGCTCATTTATATCCCTTATCAACCTATAATCTTTTGATTTTTGCCTGTTTTTCACCAGTGAAGAAATAGTAATCCACACTAGTTTTTGTCTCCTAATCACGGGCTCACAGAGCTAGGGCTCTGTGAGTTTTTAATTCTCTTAGAGGCCTAACAGAGTGGAAAGTAAACAAAGACTGAATTTGCAACCTTCAACGTTGCTAATTTCCTCTGATGTCAGAATACTTAAACAGGCAGGACCTGGGAATTATTTGATCAAACCTGCTTTTAATCTAATGCATGCAGAAGGGCTGTGTCTGGAATGATCTGCAAAACGACAGGCGGCGTCCCAAGAGAGCTTTAGGGAAGGTTTCCTTTTTCAGAAACACTAGCTAGCTTCCTCATTTTAAACTCTTGCATTGGCTCTGTTGATGTAGTAAATTCACAAAGAGTAGTTTTCCTGCTTTTCAAATTTTATTTTATTTGGCCAAATATTGCTGACAGGATGTGAATAGTTTTCTTTGGCTTTCTGTTTGCCATATTATTGATTGGCTAAATGCCTTGATATTATTTTAGCTTTACTAGGAAATGAATTAATAAAAGGTCATTATTGGGGGAAAGAAAAAAGAGAGAAAGGGCAAAGCGTTATCTGACTTTACACGCATTCCTCTATTACTACTGGCTTAAGAAAGTGAAAACACAAAGAACAAAAGACCCAAACCCATGAGGTTCTTTGATTATGCAAGACGTTTTTCTACAGTAAGAGTTCAGAGAAATCAGTGCCAGGGATTTTTAAGTAAAACATTTATTAATTTGGAGATAGCCAAGTAACGGAAACTCAGTTTTTCCTTTAATTTTACTCACAAGTATGGGGATACTTAAAGGTGGCATATTTTGGACAGAGTAGTAGATAAAAGGGTAGCACTTTTTATTTACTCCGTATCTGAAATATAAGTTTTTGATTAGTTTTCGTAAAATTTTATCCATTTGACTAGGTAGTATGGTGAATATTTATTAAATACTAATTCTGCTTCAAAGGCTATTAAAAGACAATGAACTTTGATTTAGCGCAGTAGATCAATATGAATCATATTTTTCTTGAGAATAGATTAGTTTAAAAAACATTTTAAAAAGTAAGTGCATTTCGGCATCGAGTAAACATCTCTGTTGTTTCACTATGTTTTACCCATCTGATCATAAATACTGCTCCCCCCATAAACTAAGTCAGAAGACATCGCTTAGAATAAATTATCAACACGGATGCTTAGTGTAAATATACAGAGAATAACATGCCCCTAGATCTAGCATTTGACTCCTTGGGTGACGATGAATTTCCATGCCTGCGATTTGTCGTGCTGAAGCCTGTCGGGCGATGCTTCTTTTTATTGGTGTCTCCTTCCAAACACATTTCATCACACCATGTGCACGGGAGTTCTTTGGGCGGGTATGTCGCTTCTGGGTGTCCCCGGCCTCCGTGGTTCCTTTCCTTTCTCGCCCTCGCGCCCTCGCCTCCCCTAGCTCCCCCCAGCCCGCTCTCGCTTGTTGGGCTCACGCCCCTCTCCTCTCTCTCCAGCTGGCGGCGGGGGCTGCGCTGCCTCCGGGCCCTCGAGGACTCGCCCGGTCAGCGGGGGCCCCCTGCGGACGGCTGCCTCCCTCGCCACTAGGACTTCTCACTCTGCGCGGTATGGCAGCTTCGGCAGCGTCCCCACCAGTGGCGGTGGCAGCGGCCGCCACGGCCGCCACGGCAGCTATTGTTCCCTGGTGTTAAAGGAGCTTTCCCTCCGTTTCATCCGCAACGAACAATAGCAGGGAAGAGCTTTGCTTTCTGTACCCCTGGGGAAGACGGTCCGAGGGCGAAGACCGTTCCACCCTCGTTCCGGAGCTGGACCCGGGAGCGCCTGCGGACGGCATGGGGCTGCAAGCGAGGCGCTCGGCGTGGAGGAGCCCAGCAGCGGAGGGCCCGCGCCGGGGCGTCGTGCAGCTGCTCCCGCTGCTGCTGCTGCTGCTGCTGCGCCCGGGCTTCAGCGGGGCTGCGGCTCCGGGCGAAGCGGAGGCGCCCACCCTCTATCTGTGGAAGACTGGTAAGTGGGACGGAGTTCCCCCTGCTTCCTACTTCATGTCTGGGTCCACACTATGGAACTGCCGGGCTTCAGGAGAGACCCCTATGCTTCCTGACGCCCCGGTGTGCTGGGATCCTAAGGTCAAAAGTGTGATTCCAGGGAAGCAAATTAGGTCATGTCCGATGCTATTTGGAAAGCAAAACCTAACAACGAAGCGGCATTCGTGAGTCACCGGAATGACATGTCTCTCGCAGCTCACTAGTTAATGAGGACGACGGGCGCTGCACTTTCAGGATGAAGTGCGGTGTTTTTAACCTCTGGGGTCTCACCGTGCTCCGAGGTCCTTACATGTATATGTCTAGCAAAGAACAAGCAAACAGTTCAGCCCCGGTCTTTTCTTCTGTCTGGAGGCAAACTCTTTGCTCATTGCCGTGATGCAGATGGCTATAGAGTTAGATTTGTTGCCTGTAGCTTTGCGATATGGGGGACACGTGGAAAGTTCTGACACTCCAAGGCAAATGGGGGACACCCGGTGAGCTCACTGAGACCAGGTGAAGCTCAGTTCTCAACTAGTGAATTGCGGGATGTTTCAAGTGCTCAGTTGTGAGGATGTTCAGCTTTCGACTTTTCCTGTCTTGAGAATTATTTTGCTTGTTTTCAACCAACCAATAAAAACAACCACTAATTGTTCCTCTGAACCTCCAGACAAAAGTGCTGACTAGTGGTCCTGGTGGGGCAGCGACAGGCAGGAAAACAATGCCAAGTGAAGGATCGCTAGCCCCTCTCCAGCAAGTAGCTCCTTTCTCCTCTAAAGGACACTGAGAATTCTTCAACAGACCTGAAACTTCACATGTTTATAGGTATAAAGTAAGAAACATCGTTGCTGTTGCCTAGGGCTAGGGATAAGTTAAGTTTCTTGGCAATGACTTAACGTTAAGAGGGTTCAGTAGAAAGGAGGGATAGTATGTATTTGTCAAAGGATTGCAAACAAGTTACAGAGAGTGAATCTCTCTTTCCTGGCTTCAGCTATCTGTAGCCTTCTGCTGCAGAGACAGATTAGTTGACTCTAATATTACATTGATATCCTGAATTTTTAAAGAAATTGTAACTATGCAGCAAATTAGTGAGGAAATTGAACAGAAATTTACTTAAAGCTAAAGTACATAATTTGCCTCACAATGTTGTATGAAATACACACACACACACACACACACACGCACACTGTTTTTTTAAAAAGCCATTTTGATTAGTGTTAGCCATTCTTGTTAACACTCAAGGTTTAAAGATCAGTTGATTAGTAGATGCAGATGAAATGAAATTAATTTATTTCAGTTTAAAACAAAGAGTTGAAGATTTCTAATTCAGCTAAAGCCATGGTTTTACTTTTCAAAAGCTCAGTCATAACAGCAAACACTATCAAACTGTAATGTATCATTAAATGGTATTATTTGGATACTTGGTAAGAGCTTCTCAGGTAAGCAAGTGCTGCACAAAATAGTACTTGCCTGTTTGAAATTTGTGCTATTAAAGTAGCAAGAGCCAAGCAAGAATTCAGAAAAAAGAAGAGTCTAGGGAGCATTTACTGTGCAGGATCTGAGGTACTAACATATGTTAACATCAATGTCAAGATGGAAATACAGGCCAATAAGCAGTTTAAAATGGAAAGCTCTCAGGAGCTAGGATGTGGAGACCTTTGTTCCAGTGCCAGTTCCAGCTCTTGCTAGCTATAGGAATGTTGGCAATTCATTTAACTTTTCACCCTAGTTTTTTCAACTGCCTATAAATGTGATACCTTCTCTGACTATTTATAGTGTTATGAAGATCAAGTGAATGAGTTATAAGGAAGTAATTTGTCAACTCCAAAGTTGCGAGCCTATTGCAAATATCAGCTAGTATGATGAGGATGATAATGACATCTCTTTTGTGACGATCCTGGGTTGGGTGAAAAAGGTAAATTAACCTGGAGAGAAAAATAATGACCTATTTATTTATTTATTTAGAGAAGGAAAGGAGACATTACCATGTCTATAAAGGAACTGAGAGTAGTTATTGGAGGAAGTAGGGAACTTTTAAAGGGGAGGGATGCACTGTAAATAAAAATAGAGGGATGACAGAATCATAAGTGTTTCTCACTTGATGAAAATAAAGAGCAGGGAGGGAATTGAGATAGAAAATGAGGTGAGACAGTCCAGAATGTCTACACCAGTGGGACAAGCTTGATCTTGGTACAGCAGATTGTAGGGAGTGATATAATTGGTGAGATCATTGGATTAAAGTGATGTGGTGAATGGAACAATGGATGAGAAGCTGGGACAAGGAAGTCTCAGACTGTTTATCACTAACACGCTATAGAATGTTGGCAAAGTCATCTAATGGTTTGGCTATTGGTTTCTTATTTTGTAATATTCATTGATTAGAAGAGCTGACCAAAAAGAAAAGCTGATATCTAAGAGCTTTATCAGCCTGAAAGTGCTTCATAAGTTTATATACATATGCACCGTACATCCACCATAAACATACATTATGTGTATATATGCATACATAATGTATTAACATATATATGTGTACATAATACATGAGGTTTATGAGACATAATATATAATATATAATGTACATTTTATGAAAAGTTAATGTATATTATATGGAAGTTTATTAGGTTAACTCACAACAGAGTTACTGAGGACTCACTGTGTGACTTACATGAGGTCGCTGTTGCAGAGGATGACTAGGATTTTGTCATTCCCGCCCTCAAGAAATTCACAATTGAATAATACTCTACATGCACAACAAGTACAACGCAGCATACCATACTCATAAACAAACTGATAAATGAGGTTGTGGAGGGCTTCGAAGAAGACTTAATGTTGATGTGGATTTTGAAAGATGAGCTAGATTTTTACTCAGGGAGGAGTAGAAGTCCATTCCAAGCAGAGGTAACAGTGAAAATAAAAATGAAAGGCATGGTAACATTCCCAGGTCTTGGAATTACTGCAGCTCAAGTTCAAGATGTTTGGTGGGAATGAATGGATTTAATGTCAATGAGGTAAGTTGGGACCAGATTGTAAAGAAACCTTCAAACCGTGGTAAAGGTGTTAGAGTGTAACCTGTATGCAGGTGGAAGCCATTGGAAGCTTTGAGCAGAGGATTGACATAGTTTTTGCCCAGAACGGCGAGAGGTAAGAGGCTGGGAGGTCAGTAAGGAGAGAGACTGAGAAGCAAAGAAAAGCATAACTAGGACCATAGAAGCTTTAGTGAAGGAAGAGTGAAGGAGGACTGGGGTCACGTGGCAGAAGTTTTAGCTGAGGTTTAAAGTGAGGAAACACAGTGTCTGCAAAGGAGAGGAGGAAATAATGCGATTAAGATCTTTGTTATGTCTGTACACAGTTACTTGAGACAGAGGATATGAAAGAAGGAAGAGCAGATTTCTTGGCGTTGGGGAAAATAATATCAATTTAATTCAGATATACTGAACTTGAGGTAGCAATACTCATTCAGATTAAAAAAAACTCTAATAGGAAATTTAATGAATGGGTGGGTAGTATAAGAAAAAGAATAAGGCTGAAGGTGTAGGATTGGAACTCTATAAATATATGTCATTTTAAGACATGGTGGTGGGAGGGATCATTAAAAGAAGAAAAACATTGAAAAATGAGGACAGGATACTTCACAGAGAATACTGAGATTTAAAGGGCTACTATGGAAGAGAAGCTAGGGAAAGAGGCTGAGAAAGTGTGGTCAGAACAGGTCCAAGAAAAATGGCAATAGGTACTAAATGGAAGACAATAAGTTATGAAGGGGATGGTGGCAAAAAGTATTAAAAAATTCTGAAAGTCTGGAAAGGGACTGTGAAATATTTCAGAAAAGATCCCGTGAAAGGAGGAATTGGTAAGATAATCAATAGTGTTTCAGGAAAGAACATTTTAAGCAGAGTGATAAAAATATAAACTTGATTGAATAATTATCAAGATAGTGGAAAAGGCATAATATCGATAAAGTCGAATAACTAATTAGTGTGGAAGTCTCTCGACTACGCTGTTGTTTTTGACAAAGAAAACCCAAGAATATAAGATATTGAAAATATTTATTAAAATATAAAAAAAGTTAAATGTTTCAACAGTTTTGTGTCACAGTCATTAGAACGGTAACTTTCAAATTGTCTTTATGTGAATAATTAGAAAACGTATTTCATACACAGAGAGGTAAAGCACTTGTATTATTGGAGGATGAATAATTAGTGTTACCGATAAGTTTTAGTTTATCACTTTTTAATATTCTAGAATGTGGAATTGTTTCTTTAATAATTATGGCTAATTATATTCACTGGGCAATTCAAAATTAACAGTATCAGTACATTGAACAAAATGTGATTGACTTAACATGAATCAGACAGAAGGTATGGAAGACCTCCAACTTCTGTCAACTTCTTTCATAGAGATGTTTTTTCAAAACGGTCTTAAGAAGTAATTGGATTATTTTTGTAGTAATGTAATTACATTGAAATTTGAGAAACAGGTATACACTAGCCATTGTTAAGAATTCAGATGATGAGGGTATTTTATAGGTGTGAGTTTGTCTCAAGGAAATTATTTCTCACTTAAATACTTTTGACCTAGGCTCATCCAATGCAAAATAATACTATTAATGACAATCTTTGCCTTTTACACAGTAAATTGGGCATAAAATAATCCCTTGCTTCAACATAAAATAAAAACAAGTGTTATCCATATTCTGCAAGGTATATGGAAAAATATCAATCCCAGTTTTGTCCATTAAATAGCAAAGGAAAGGGCAGTGCATTCCAGTAGTATTTACATTAGGGTGGCATTATCTTAAGAGTGTTTTGCACTTCAGTTGTGCTTACAGTTTGCCTTAATTTGGAATGTGGAATGGAGGATAGGGATGGAGTAGAGTGGACAGACTGTGGGCACCCATGTCAGTTAATCCAGAGCAACATGGATCAGAATATATCCATGTTACCTATAAAATTGTTTCGTCTCCCTGAATTTTTTCCCCCATCTCCAGTATGGATAAACAATATGTATTACATAGGGGGTTTTCTGAAGATCAAATATAGTAGCATATGTTATGTATTATACCAGTAAAGTGCTCGATATATATTAGAACTTCAGTAAATGGTAGTTTTATTATTGCTATTATTCTGTTACATAATACAATGACTACTTAATTTAATACAATGACTACTTAATTTTATGACCTGGAGCAAGTCTAGTGATGTGCACTAGCTTTCTTTAAAGCATTTTTTTTTTGTAAATGAACTAGAAATTACAAATTGATGAGTTAGAGTACTAGATATTCCAACAAATAATAAGGGAGACAGAATTGTGTGGGCAGAACATGGGCTTTGGCATCAGAAAAACCACGGTTCAAATCATCCTTCTTCCTGATGGGTCAAGTTACTTAAACTCTCTGACTTTGTTTTCTTACCTTAGAATGGTGACAGAAGTTTTGAAGTGAGAGGGTATTCGTCACGTTTTGACAGACAGTAAATAACAAGTATCTAGCACAATACCCCTAACATAGGGCATTCAAAAAATGTTAGTTTGCTTCCTGTTCTTTATCTTTCTATCCCCTAAAAATGACATAACGTGGGGAATTTTACTGATTCAACACATTTCTCTGTCTTATCCTACTAAGGGACGCCATAGAAAACAAATAAAACAGGTCCAGAAAGAGAAGTTATTTTTATTATAGGCTTGTCTTTTTGTTTTTATTACTTTGGCACTTATGTGTAGACAGCATGGACTAAAGATGATAAAAAATATTTTAAGCAGTACATTCAGGATGAATTATTTAATTAGCATTTTTTTTATATTTCATTTTGTGAAGTGTCTCGGGGGTTTTCTCAAGAATCTGAATTTCCACATTCTTGCAACAGCATTATCACATATTCCTTCCAAATTAAATGCTTTCACAGTAGAATTATTTGTGGTGTAGGCGTTGTTTCGTTTTACTCCTTAGGTGATTATTTAAATTAACTTAAAAAATACGACAGTTTATGTCGTTTGCCTACCCTTCTTTCTTAGCATACATAGCAGAGTTAGTGCTCAAAATTCATTAATTGGTTATTTGGGTCAAAAGTCAAATGCTCAGGTGGATCTGTGAAGCTTTAATATCTCAGTGACTCTGGTAACTCAGGTCACTCCTTATGCAAAAGATAAGTATGTAGCTACCTGGTTTGCAAAATAATGAGAGCCCTAATCAGGACTGAAGTTAAGAGCGCTATAGAGCAGCACATACGCAGACTTTTTTCTATGTATTAATTTTATATAAAGAATGGCTTGATGGTGGTGGGATCAGATGCTGACATTCTGATTAAGTTATGGGAGAAATGTAATGTGCCTTGGATCCTTTTAGGAGAAAATCAAACCTCTCAGCCTCTGATATAAATTAGAATGGTGACATTGGACAGCAGAGTCTCTCTGTAGGGGGAAGAGTGGAAGCCTCTCAGTCTAGCGAATATATAGAACAGATTCTCTTGGAATTAATGCAGAGGAACATTAGAGTGGCCCTCGATGAAAGAAGCACTGGGGAAACAGCATTTCGGAAAATATATCCTTCCTATCACACGCACATCACAGAGTGTAAGAGGTGTTAATGAGTCATAAGGGAGAGATTTTTTTTCTAATTTTTGTCATCAGATCTTTTTTTACTCTTGACACTTTAGAATACATTAAAAGATGGACAATAAAGGAAGCTGCATTAAATTCCAGGTAGCCAAGCAATAAGAAAAGTAACATTTAGAGGAAGTGAAATAACAATTAAAAACACACTGGAAAAGATTTAGGGAAACGTAACAGTACTTAAAACAGTCATCTGTTGTAGATACCAAAAAGTCATCTATTGCTTCTGGTACATAATTGAACATAATCACAAGGATGGCCTTTCATCCTCCAGAATAACTGTTGAGCTAATTGATATTTTGCATAGATAATGACCTGAAGTCATTATCTTTTTTGTGTTGTTCTTATTGGTTCTATATTCTATCAAAGTTATACTATAAGAAAAAAATGAAGTAAGGGCAGATGTGAAAAAGCACAACTGTGCTTCTTTACATAGACAATAATTTTCAAATGACACATGTAATCAGATAATATTCAGGGGGCCTCTAGCCCCAGGAGACCTCAGAGAGAGAGATGGTCTACATGGAATTTACTGAGTGACATCAGTAAATTCAGGAGAAGCTAGCATGACTGCTAAAACTTGAGGAAGTGAGACGTTATAAGAGAGCAACAAAACAAGGAGAGAAAAGAGAAAACAGCAAGTCATCTTTATTCTTTTAAAATTGTATTTATTTTAAACTACTCATTTTAGTAGTTTTAGGTTTACAGAAAACTAATTCAAAAGTACAGAGTTCCCATATACACTCTTATTCTCCCCTCGTTTTTCTCTATTATTAATATCTCAAATTAGTGGGGTACATCAGTTACAATTCATGGACAATATTGATACATTATTAATAATTAAAGCCCACAGTTTATGTTCGGGTTCATTCTAATGCACATTCTTTGGTTTTGGACCAATATATAACAATGTGTATCCACCACTAAGTATCATGTAGTTTCACTGACCTAAACATTCTCTTTGCTTTACCTGTTGATCCCTCCATGTCTCCCCCTCTCCCCCTAAATCCATGATAACCACTGTTTTTTGTTCTGTCTCCATACTTGTGCTTTTTCAAGAATGTCATGTACTTGGAATAATATAGCAAAATAAGACCTCGCCAGATAATCAGCTCTAATGCGTCTTTTGGAACAATATTAATATAAGATCTAGTCTTATTTTACTATAAGACACGGTCTTATTTTACTATAATAATAATATAATATAATATAATATAATATAATATAATATAATATAATATAATATAATATAATATAATATAATATATAATGTGATACTGGGTCTTATATTAATTTTTGCTCCAAAAGGCACATTAGAGCTGATGGTCCGGCTAGGTCTCATTTTCGGGGAAACACTTTTCATATTGGCTTTACTCACTTAGTAATGTGCGTTTACGTTTTCGTCATGTCTTTTCATGGGTCGATAGTACATTTCTTTTCATTATTGAATGATATACCATTGTATGGAGGTAGCACAATTTATCCATTTACCTGTTAAAGGACATCTTGGTTGCTTCCAAGTTTTGGAAATTATGAATAAAGATGTGAACATGATTTTGTGTGCACGTAAGTTTTCAACTTTGTTGGGTAAATACCAAAGAGCACTATTGATGGGTCATATTGTAAGAGTGTGTTTAGTGTTGTAAGGAACCGCCACACTGTCTTCCAAAGTTGTTGGTACCATGTTGCATTCCCACCAGCAATGAATGAGAGTTCCTGTTGCTTCGCATACTCACCAGTGTTGTCGGTGTTTTGAATTTTAGCTATTTTAATAGGTGCATCATTGTATCTTGTCATTGTTTTAATTTGCTTTTCCCTAATGAAAACAGTGTTGAGCATTATCTTTTCATCTGTTTATTTGTCATCTGTGTGTCTTCTTTGGTGAGGGATCTGCATTCTTTTCATAGTGTAAATAAGAGTCGCAGGAACTGATGGAGCTCTACGTGGCTGAGCTCAGTTTCAGTCCAGCCTGTGCTGCACATGCTCTACTTGTTGCCCTGACGCCATGGCCCAGACTAAAGGCAATTGTTTTATAGAAAGAACGTACGTGGAAATTAAGTAAAGAATAAAAATTACATGGAGTTGGGCCTAAACTTGGTCTAATTTGTTCCACCTTGAGGGGAACACCTTGGGAGAGGGTTTGGGAGTAATGAATGATACCTTGGAATAGAAGAAAATGGTCTGATACATTAAAAGTTAAATTGAGCCCGCAAACTTGTTAGATTTTCAAGTGTATCACATACCTGCTCTATCTCTAGCTGACTCTGATCTGTTTCATGAATCATGTGGTTGAATATCCACGTTTCCTTGTCCTTGCATGGAGGATGCCATGGGCAGGCAAACAAACAAACAAACAAACAAACAAACAAAAAACAGGGTGAAATATCCTCCTGAATTTCTGAGAAGCAGTGGAGGTATACTGTCCTCAACCCCTGGTAAGCTGACCTGGGAGCCGAGTTGTCAAGGCCCCCTCCTTTTTAGATTGCTCCCAGGGACCTTCCCATGGACACAAAGTGTTGAGCACCCCCAGAATTGGGGGAGTAGAACAGTGACTCATTGTGGGCATTGGGTTAGAAATACAGGACACTACCCAAGTAGCTAACTTAGAACTATAGAGAGAGCTTGATGGAAAATTAATTTTTCCAAGCAAATGTATCAGGCAGAGGCATTGATTACGTAGTTGGAATAATTTAACTTGTTGTCTTGTAGTTGGAATAATTTAACTTGTTAACTTGTTCCCCATGCAGGGATTTCTAATTCTGCCACACATTCTGGATAGTAAGTTATTTCTTGGATTGTAATAGCAGGAGCAGTAACAGGCCATTCTGGGTATTGTAGATGGATCTGTTTGCAAGTGTTTTCTATAATGTGCCTGCTAGAGAATGGCATTAGAACACAAATAGTGCCTATTTAACGATTATTTTTGTTTTCTCTACTAAACCAGAGTGTGTAACTGTAAGTGGTAGAGGGATCCACTATATTCAGATACTTCCCCTTGACAGTGAAAGAGATTAGTTGCAAAAAATTGAACCCATAGCTTGAAATTAAAGAAGCACTGATTGCTCAGTAGTTAAATAAACATTAACTTGTGAACCTTTGCATGTGTGTGTAATAAATAAGAACTGTTTAAGAACAAACTTTTGAGCCAGACAGACATGTATCTTGACCTAAATTTTTAATTTGTTAAGAATAAGATTTCTAATCTCCCTGTGTTTTATTCCTCAACCATACCGTAAGTATGACGTTAGTATGTAACTCTCCAGGTTACTTGACAGATAACTCGATATAAACCTACTTGAGATGGTGACTGATGTCAATGCTCAATAACTGTTATTTCTTATTGGGTGTGATCCTGGTGCGAGGTGCGAATGCCTCCTCACTGGGCTACAGGTTCTCCTGGGTTTGCCTGCAACCTGATTTCCTTCTTCATTTTGATTCTTCTTCCTAGTTGAATCTTCATATTCATCTTAAGCTTCTCTGCGTTTGACGTCGCTCTGCTTGCTTACCTGCTGTCAGAGCCCACAGCATCCTAGCAGCCAGCCCTCAGCTTTGCCATTTGCAGAATTGTTCAAAGTATAGTTTTAAAACCCAGAGACATCTGCCTCAGTATTTTATTTTTACTTGTGATTGTGCATGTCTCTGCCATGCAGGGAATGTTGGAGGTGTGACTCTTTAAGTGGGACTGTGCATTCCAAACTGACTTTGTGTGGAAACACCTAAGAATATTCTTGGCAAGAATTTCATGGTCTGTGATGCTGTGATTGAAAGAGTGTAGGATGTCTACAGTGAGTGCTGAAGCTCCCTTCCTCTCAGAATCCTCTTTCCTGTCCTAAAGTCAGTCAGTCAGTCTTCTCTCTCTCTCTCTCTCTCTCTCTCTCTCTCTCTCTCTCTCTCTCTCTCTCTCTCTCTCTGTCTCTCTCTCTTTCTTTCAATGTCTCTGTATATCTATGTGCATGAACATGCCATGTACATGATCTGTGTATGTGTATGTCATATATACAAATATCTTTATGTACACACCTCAATATCTGTGGTACTAAATCTTCTGAAGGAAACTAAAATGCTTCTGTAATTGGAGGAGAGTTATTTAGGTCTTTCATGTGCATTACAACCTGTTTATGTAGCATTTGTAAATTAATGATAGAATTACAATAATAATTTAATGCACTGTTACAAGTATACTCACACACATACATGAATGCATACCTAGGTGCATAAATATAACATGCGTGCCCATGCAAACAGCACGATCATATATGACTAAATTACTACCCAGGACTTCATAATTTATCTGGTATTATGGAAATTATTATACCTCCTTGAATGTGTTTTATATCTGGTATTTATAGTGATAACTTGTGTAAATATGAATACTTTTCAGTAAAATATTAATTATACAAGAATTTATGTTAAAAGTTTAGAAAATTTTATGTGAACCCTATGTTCATCAGGAATGTGCTCATATAAAAGATCTTATTATACAAGTCCTTGAACTATGTCCCACGAACTTACAACTTTTATTTTAAGATCTTTTAACTGTTTTCCTGTGTTTGCTACTCTGGTCCCTGAACAATGTCCTTAAACTGTACTGCTTGCACAAATTTCTAAGAAGTACTTTTTCTGGTAGCATCTGTCTGCCAGCATATCCAGGAACATCATTTATACAAAAATGTCACTTGTGAATATTTTATATTGATTATGATATTATTAAGGCAGTACTAGTAAGAGACCCAGGTGGAATAAATGGATTAAGTATTTTTTGTTTTCTCTTGTTTGTGTGTGTGTGTAATAAAAACATATATAATGTATTTTTTCCTATAAAAATAGAGTTCATTCAGGGCGAGTACATTGAATAACATCAGGGACTTCAGTCATAGTCAGAATTAGGTGAACTTTTTCTATACCAGTTTTTGTCGATCAGGTTCAATTAAGTAAAACTGGCAGATGCTTTGTGTTTATTTTAGCCAAGCTCTGTGCTAGGTGCTGGGAGGCAAGCATGAATAGCACGTGGACCCATTTCTCCGAAGTTCCCTATCACATGTAAATAAAGAATTCTTGTGTAGTGAACTTACTGCAAAAATAGAAGCATGTGTACAGAGGGTGCCAAAAACTGCATACACATTTTAAGAAAGGGAAAAAAAAACTATTAAAATTGTAATACTCAATATATACCGATAACAAAAGATGAATACAAGTCACGTGTGACTTCTGCAATTACAAGAGGTGCTCAAAGTGGTTACCATCAGTGTCCAGACACTTCTGATGATGGTGAACTACTGCTTGAGCAACGTTGACCACAGTGTCCACTTGTAGACATTTTGGGGACATCCCCAGTATATACATATGTAGAACAGAAAAGGGGTGATTATCTTGAAGAAGAAAACAGGGAAGGGAAGATTTCATAAAAGACAAGTTTGAAAAAGAGACCATTTACAAAATGGACAAAGAGACAATTCCAGGCAAAGAGGAGTTATTGTGAAGAAATTAAACGTGTGTGTGTCCAGATGCAGCAGGATGTTCTGGGCATAAAAAGTAGGGAATGATTGAGGTACGAAGAAGGGTGTTTCGTGTGTGAGGAACAGAGTGGGAGGACTATACCGAGTCGGCCATGATAAAGAGTCTGGCCTTTGTTTGCTGTTGTTTGTCTCATGGAATCTAAGAACCCAAGTCTATTTGGATTTATAAAATACCACCAAGAATCAAAGACTGTATTTGCAGAGGTGCAGTCATATGTGAATTTATGAATTTTACAAGATTGTTAATTATATAAATGAACTAGCACAGTTCTTGCAAATTTTCTATGAAAAATGCTCTTTAGGTAATGCTAATTAAAGATATTTATTTCAAGAGTGAAGTATCCTTTCTGGTTTATATATAAGGGTGCTTCAGTGTTTCATTTTTTCCTCTGTAATTTGATTAGGCCAACCTTAAAATGAATCAACCTTAAGTCTATGTAGTATTTCTCTGGTGAGATCAGTGATGGAGAATGTAAATTAATGAAGTGGACCAGGCATGGTGTACAGGCTGATTGTACTAACTTGCGTGTGTGGATTTGGGTAAAGAAGCAACACCGTCCTTTACCCTGCTGCAGGTATATCCTTTTCCATCCTTTAGAGATGGGATTCAAGTTTTTATAAGATCTCATACGGGATGACATTGTTGACCAAATACTATGTCTGGTGAGCCAAAGTTAGATTATGGGGTACTAGTTTACAACCTCTGCCTTTGGGAGTCATCTCAGGTGTTTAAAAACCTGAAGGTTAAATACAGGGGCAGAAGAGATATTTAGAAGACACTTTTTTTTGAGTTTTAGAGAATGACTACCTGAGAATACATGGAACATCAAACTCACATTGAAGTGTCTGACCAGCCCTCGTGCCAGCCAACAACATTTCGCTCCTCTTCTCCGCACACTGGGTGTCATTAGTTCTCATTTGTTAATGGGCCCCTCGCAATGAGAGGCACTAGCAAGGAGCAAGGCACCTGCTGCCCGGAGCTGGGGCGTGTAATTAGAGAATGGCAGCAGGCATCATAGGGTTCAGTCTCTCCAAAACTAGGCTCTTCTGACAGTTTGCTGTGGTGACTACACATCCCAAATGGGAGAGCCATCAAAATGGATTTGGATTTATGGAATCCAATAATTCATAAGGAAAGCTTTGACTTGCCGAGAAAAAGAAATACTTGCTCACTGTCTCTTATTGCAAGATTTAATGTAATTTCTTTAGTTCCCCCAGCTTGTTTTATAAGAGAACTGGCTTTGAACTGCTTCAGCTGTGAAAATTCCACAAGGAGAGAATAAATATTGTAGAGCGGACGAGGTGATCTTTCAGCCTGGGTCGATCAAGCGTTACCCCACCATGAGTATCAGGAGGCCCCGATCCCGATGGAGGTTTTCAGAGCTTCCCCGATCTTCTCAAAGTAATTTTCTACCTTGATAGAATCATCTAAAGGCTAAATTAAGTGGCTTAGTTAATGAAAAATGTGAAACTTGGAGGAAAAAGTGATTCTTCTACCAAGCCATTATATATCAGATGAATCTGCTTTGTCAACCACATGCTGACTATTGGAATTGCTATCACAGAGCCAGTTTTTAGCAAGCTTTTTGGATAAAATTCAAATATCATGTAATTCACCTGTTTAGAGTGTACAATTCAGTGGCTTTTACTAGATTCACAGACTTGTGTGTCCATGATGACAGTCAATTTTAGAACAAGAAGTCCTGTATCCCTTAGCCATCACCCCAAACTCCCCATTCTTCCCTGCCAGGCCCAGCCCTAGGCAAATACTAATCTACTTTCCATCTCTATAGATTAGCTTATTCTGGATATTTGGTATAAGGACTCATGCCTTATATGGTCTTTGTGGCTGGATTCTTCTACTTAGCATGCTTTCAAGGTTCATCCATGTTATAGCATATATCAGTACTGCGTTTCACTCCATTGTCTGGATATAGCACATTTTATTTTTCCATGCATCAGTTGATGGACATTTGGTTTCCACTTTGGGGCTATAATATGTAATGCTGCTATAGAAACAAGTTTTGTATATATTCATTTCTTTTCAATACGTACTTAGGAGAGGAATTGCTACGTTTTATGGTAATTATGTTTAATCTTAAGGAACTGTCAGAATTTTATGAAATTTTGAGGAATATTAAGGAACTGCCAGGCTATTTGAGCCATATTTTTTTGCACTTAGCACAGCGTAAAATTCCATTTTTCCCCAGAAACTTGGTGTATTATTAGATATATTAATAATTGTCATTTGAGAAAACACATAATTGTCATTTGAGAAAATACATTAAAGTTTCAATAAAGATATCATTGTGTAATTAGAAGATAAGTAGTAAAAAATATAGAAAAGTGCTTTAGGGGACCTCGTTCATAAGATAAAAGCACATGTAGGAGGAAAATCTGCTGAAGTCATCATGAGCACACTTGATGGGATGCCCAGAAAAAGCTCCTTTTGGGATTTTAATCTGATCACATAGCGAAGGCTTCACTAAAGAAAAAAAATAAAGTGGTTGGGCTGAGAGTGCTGTGATGACTTAAAGAAAGAGAGGGTGACTTAATAATGTTCAGTTAAAATGCACCGAGAAATCAAAGTGATACTCATGAAAAATTTAAATGTTAATGCATTTTAGAAGTTGCCTGTTTGGTCTTTATAGCTTAATGGATGTAATAACAATACCTGCTTGTGTTCACGTGGTACTCTACAATTCTCCAAGCACTCGTACTTACATATTATTTTCCTAGATTTTCACAATCTCTTCATAAATATAGGACAAGAAGCAATGCCCGTCTCCTTTCATGAAAGAGTAAATTCAGGTACCTGACGTTAAGTGATTTGACCTAAATCACACTCTTAGTATAAGACTAGTAGCCAGGACAAATATCTTGGTGTCTTTTATGCTACGACATACACAAAAATAGTAATTTTATCCAAAATATTTTAAAATATACTCCTGATATTTTAACTGAAGCAAAGGTCAGGGGAAATAATCTCCAGTTGGGTGAAGGGTAAGGTTCAAATATTTAAATGAGCATTATATGGTATAAATAATAGGCAATAACAGAGATTTAGTTTTAATGTTTTTAGACAAGCATAAGGACGTGCAGTAGATAATTACAGATCTGTGTTTTGATATTTTAACTACTCAGTATCTTAACTGAACATTTGACAGTGTTCTTGAGATTTAACCTTTACTTCCATAGCTTTCTTCAATTTGTGACATAGAATAATAATATATTTAATCTAAACATTTATTGCCATATAATCATATATAAACATATTCTCATATTCCTGATGCAATGAATCTTAACACTGAAAAGTATAAAGCACTTCTTCAAGTCATAACTCAATATTTAGTTTCAATATATTGATGTTATCTTTTTCATTCCATTTAAAAAAATGTTATGTAGATTTAAACTGGATTTTCTTGACAGTATAACACAGGGGTGTGCACTGAACACAATACAGCACACCTTCCTTAATCCCTCTTTACATTTCCCGAAATACCCCACAGAGCTTCTGTCTCTCCTACCCCCGGTACAACCCCCCCAACACACACACACTCTTACACATAATCTACTCTACTATTTTACCTCTACTATTTAGTCTCAGGTTTCTTTCACACTCTCCTTAAATTTCTCTTTACTACTAAGATATTCCTTTTGCTCCTTTCTTACCTTCCATGTCTGAACATCTGTGTTGTGTTTGGGTACAATATGCAGTCTACTTTTCATTTCAGTGAGTAATTTTCCAAGTATATAAATTGATAACATTTCTTAAATAGGAGCATTATCGACAATAGAAATGCTGACATTTGCAGTGTCCTGTACAGGGAGACTTGCATTCCAGCTGTAGTTTTCATTTTCTTTTCTTCCCTGAAAGAGACAAAGTAAAAACCTGCCGGCATCATTATATTTGTTTACTGGCAGCCAAGCTATGATATATTCAGTGTAGACTGCTGTATATGATACAGCTGTGAAATGAGCTAGAATTTATTATTGAAAGTAAAAGAACTAGTGTAAATTTATTCAAATGAAATCTTTGCAAACATGACAGTAAATAGGCTTTGGAAACATTCTCATTCGGGCTATTGTACTTTAAAAATGTCTTTTCTAAAGATACTACATATCTTAGGGCTTGTGATGAAAGAGAAGAAAATTAGAATTGTTAGTATTCAGAGATTTATGTAGTAGGTTTCTCCTACCACCAGTGTAATAGCATTTTTAATTTGAATTCAGATCCATGTTTGTGTCTTCCCGAATATTGGAACAAAAGTTCCTCTTGACAGAATGGATGACTAGCTACTCCTAAATTCATTCTGAGCACATGGTGGAAGCGTTTTACTCCTGAAGTACGTACTATAATTTTACCCCAGATAGCAATTTTACCACAGAGGAAAACTTGGAATAGTCTTTCCATTTTGAAAGTCTTTACAAAACTTTTGGACGATGCATGTCCTTATTTTAAGTTGTTTTTCTTCTCTGTGTGTGGATTTGATAATTCACTTGGCCAATGTGCACAGGAAATTTGTATCTTAATCAAAGTCTGCTTAATGGACAGAAGAGACATCAACACACAAATCACCTAGTTTTAAAATATTATAAACCAATAAAATGTACTTAACACTAACATCAGACTGCATGTAATTTAATCTGTAGTTTATCATGATGCATAAATGTCTTCATAAGGTTGAAGTGCACCAGTCTTCATTATGAACAAAAATTTATAGCTCTAATAGAACTGTGAGGAAATTCTGTAAGAAATTTCTAGTTTGTTGGATGCTGAATTAAACCATATTTGAGGAGTCTTTTAGTCTTATTTAATTGTGTACTTTTAAGGCATATTTAAAAGTTTCAGTATTTCTCTTAATGATTTTCTACATTCAGAAATATACAGAGACCCATATTATCTTACCCATGACCCATAACTTTGAGAGTTGAAATTAATCCATTCTAAGGCTGTGATAATATCTTCAATGATTTTGCCTACTGTGCATGTGTACGAGGTGTGACCAAAAACCATAGTGAAAGTTTAAATTAAAAAAATGTATTACAGTAAAAGACACATTGCCATTAATCCCCCTTAAAATACCCTCCCCTCACTTCAAACACACTTATCCCATTGTTCTTGCGACTTTCTGAAGCAGTTCTGGAAGTTCTCTTCTGTGAGTGTCTTTAGTTGTGCTGTCATGGCTGCCTCGATGTCCTGAATCATTTTGACTTTGGGGAAGAGCCAGAAGTTGCACAGTGCCAGATCCGGTGAATAACGTGGATGAGGACACACTGTAATGCTTTTATTTGACAGAAATTGCTGTACCAGAGGTGATGTGTGACGTGGAGCATTGTCATGATGGATGGCAATGTCTTTTACTGTAATACTTTTTTTTTATTTAAACATTTACAGCACATTGTAAAACACACCTTCTCTCAACTGTAGCACACACACAATTGACTGCATTGAACAACTTGAATCTTGTGACACACTGTTTTTAAGGTTCCGCATGCCACTTCCCATATTGAAGATTCCTGCCTTTCCATTGGATGGCACTCAGCAGCAGCATTCACCATATTTTGGGATCACAACGACAAGGCTTCGTGTCTCATATCACTTCTGGTATATAGCAATTTCTGTCAAATAAAGGCATTACAGTGTGTCCTCATCCATGTTATTCACCGGATCTGGCACCGTGCGACTTCTGGCTCTTCCCCAAAGTCAAAGTAACCATGAAAGGTAAATGCTTTGAATCGATTCAGGACATCGAGTCAGCCATGACAGCACAACCAAAGACACTCAAGGAAAGTGGACTTCCAGAACTGCTTCAGAAAATGTCAAGAATGATGGGATAAGTGTGTTTGAAGTGAGGGGGATTAGTGGCCATGTGTCTTTTACTGTCGTAATTTTCTTTTTAATTTAAACATTCAGTGTACTTTTTGATCACACCTTGTATATAGTATTTAGTTTATTATTTTTGTCATAATAGTAATACTTTTAGAATGGGAAGATAAATTTGAGATGAAGACAAAGTGTTTACTGTTTTATTTTTTAAGCAAAACAATTCTCTCCCTTCCCTGTTTTAATCTATTGCTGACATACTGGGGATGTCAGCATAAGGTTTGGTGCCCTTTGAGGCACTTTATTTACTACACAAACGTTTTACTGATTCTTGGGCTCGATCCTTTTCAAGCTGTGGGGAAATATAGACAATATGACCCATCTCTTGGTCACTGAAAAGCTCATATCTTTAAAGGAGATGCAGATACATAACCATAAATCAGCGGAATTAGCGCTATCAAGGAGGCACGTGGAAGTGCTCTAAGGACACCGAAGAGGGAGTGATCTATTTATCTGGGCTGAGGAAGGGCAAGCACCAGGAGAGGCCTGCCAGAGGTGTTGACAATTATGCTGGGCTTGAAGAATGGGTTGAAAAACTGAGAGGTGAGATGACGAGAAGCACATGGTAAAGGTACCATGGTGTGAATGAACAGTCTATTGGCTTTTATATTCTGAAAATTCTCTCCTACCTCTGAACCATACAGCAACTCCCAAAGGGCATCCTCAACAAACTCAGTGATCCCTGTCAATTTTGCCTCTTGTCCTCCTTCCTAAACCTACTAGCTTTAGGCAACAGCTCCAGTTTCTACCTGGTTTCTACTTTCTTGTTCAGTTTCCTATAATGCTTCCACGGGATTTTTGCTGGAGTTCCAGATTCTGATTGATACCTGGCCTGTTACTTTTCCAAGTTCCTCAGTCTCATTTTTTAACCAAACTGTCAGTTGAGTTTAACTTCCTTTTCAAGCCCACTGTTCCAGAATCCCCAACTTCAACATGAGCCCCAAAATAGCAAATAACTAAAATCAGATATTAGATACAACTTTCAGCTATATTTACCTTAAACCATGTATCATACCATTTATGCTTTGGTACATAAGAGACCCATTTTTGTGTTTAGTGGGAAAACCAATTAAAATTTGTTTATGACATCTATGTTGTTAGTGTCTTCATTAGACCCAGAAATTGAGCAAGTAAGTAAAGCTCAGACTGAGCCTTAGGAGTTATAAATCTTTTCCTGATAAATAAAAAAGCATACTGTCTAAATTTCCAATCATAAATTAATGCTGTGAATAATTCAGTTCACATTTAAATGGTTTATTCAAAACAAGTTTGGGTTCGGATGTGGCTAAAACTTGCAATATTTAATGTTATTCCAATTTGGTTTACAGTTACACAAGTCTTCAAATGAAAAAGATGATAAAATCAATAACTGGCTTTGTACTTTTACCTTCTTGTGTTATTTTCTTCATATCACCTATATATGTAAGAAAGCAGACTTTTACTTGATTAAAAATCTAGTCCTTCTCGATACCCAAAATAAGTAGTATGTAGGAAAACCTTTCTCTCAAACACTTATTTCAGGCTGTTCTCTTGAACAGTAGCTAATAGCCAGTATGAGATATTTATGCAAATAAGATCCTGCCTCCATCTTGCCCCAGCCCACTCCCTCACGTTCTTAGTGATAGCCTTGTGTAACTGTGATAACTGTAGCATCTTCCCATATGGCCACAGCCCATTACCAGCTGTAATTAAGTAGGCCTGAGGGTGCAGCAGAGAGAATCTGCATGTTTTCCTTAGGAAAAAAATGCCAAAGTTACTCCTAGGGAACATTGCTTTTATCAAAATGCTTCAGAGTAAAAAGGCAGTTAGTAGTAGTCACTGGGGTCTATGTCATGTATGCAGAACTTAAAACTAATTAGACGCCCCTAGAAGGAGAGAGTGTGTGTGAGAGGGTGAGAATGAGAGCAAAAAGAGCAAGAAAAACAGAAATAGAGAGAGAGGCAGACGGGGAGAGAAAGGGAAGAAGATGAACTGATTTCAGTCTCTAAAAATAGTGCTGCACTGAGTATTCTGTGCAGGTAAAGAATTATGCTGGAAGTCTTAAATTAGCAGTGGAGGGGAGACATAAAGTCCAAGGGTATTTGGATGGGAAAAGGGGAAATCTTAAGACACAAGCACACAGCAGAGAGAAGAGTCATTGCGGGCTGGCACCTTCTCCAGGCTGCATCTCAGCACATCTCCTCCACCAGCTCTCTGCTCACTACTCAGACCCCATGAGGCCTCCTGCTTGCTTATCCTGAGGTTCTGAACAATGCTCTGCTCATCATCCAAGAACTGTTGGGGCAAAACATCAACCTGTTTTAATGCAGGACCATTTTTTACACCAGATACCCCACCATACTTCTCCCTTTTTATTTTTATATGTATATATTTTTAAATGATTATATACCAGCAACCGTTTCTCAACCCCGTGGACTAAAATTGAAGTCCCCTGTTTATAAATCCTAATATATTTCCTTTTTACCATTTCTTTGCGAACATGAACTGTATAGTCCATATGAAGTATTTTCCCAAAGCTCTGTATTTTGTACATTGAATGTTTTATTCCTACTGACTTACTTTTAATAAAATGTTGGATTTAGGTTTAACGTACCTTTTGAAAATAATTTAGCGTGTTATTTCTGTTTAAGTATATTATTTATTTTTCTGGAAATAAAAAAATACATTTGTAGAATTCATTGCATGAATACAATTAGAACAGAATTAAACATAAATAGTTTTAAAATGTGGAGTTAAAATTACTGACTTGTAGAATGCTGGTTGTCACTGTGAGGGAGACACATGATACGTGAATATTTAGCTGATCGGAGGGCATTAGATTCAATTTTGCTTACAAAAATGATAAAAAATGTGTTTTAGCTATCACAGAGAAATCCAGAAGTGTGACAGTTAGAACTGCTTTTGCTTTTTGAATGAAGAGCCCAATAAAAGTAAAGAATCAACACTGAATAGTTTTCCATTTGCCCTTGCAAGCCTCTGAAATCAACCAGTAAGGCAAATATAATTCATATTATCCTTTCAAAAATAATCTACTAGTTACAGTCAAAACAAGTGAAATTTTGAGATTTGTATGTTACACTTGTACCATATTTAAAAAATAGTTATACATAAATTATGTTGAATATAAGCAGATTACAACCATTTCTGAATAAAATTATTGTGGTTTTTGATACTTCAAATTACTTAACATTTCATATGATTATAAATTTGTCTTAAAGTTGAAATTGTTATGATTTCTTTTACATTATAAGTTACTAACTGACATTTATAGACCATATAATCAGGTGTGAATAAATAAAAGTTATCAACAAATATTTTCATTTTTGCATGATATAAGGAAATGATGTTCCCTAAAGAAGCTTAGAGAGATGTTAAAATATTTCTTTATAGACACCATTAAAATTTTGTGGAGATTTTGTTTATATATATTTTTGTCTGCAAATATTGCATTGACAGCATAGAGAATTGTAGCCACAGTGAAATACCAAGTATATATACTTTTATTGATTAAAAAAGGGTAATATATTATCACATTTTGGTGCTGTTTCTACAGGTGCTAGCAATAATAAACACAGTATAATGTTTTAATTAATATTTTGATGGCTGTGGGACCAATCAATGGGATACAGAAAAGCGATAGTCTCCATTTCCTTCAAATATCTTAGAATGAGAAGAAATCTCAAATATTAGTGCAGTGGGAGCGTGAATGGAGAAGTCTTCTGTGGTAAATAAGAGGAGGAAGTCTAGGCCAAAAGCTTAGGAGACTTGCAGGCATGTGTACAAGTGCAGAGAAGTAATAGACCAAGATGTAGTGACTAAAAGCTAGGCCCTGGTATAATTACAGCTGTCCACAGGGAACCAATGCAGAGATTCAACTCTTTACCCAAGTCCCAGAACTGAGGGCTTGAGGATAGTGAATAAAGAAAAAATATCCATTACCAGAATTAATGGTGACTCGATGGAGGCGTCAAATGTGTGTAGATCTCTCGTTATTACTGTCCACCATCCCAGTCAAATGATCCTAGAACCTGGGTGTGTTCAACCTGCAGATGGGGATTGAGAGGCCAACAGGTCGTTACTGAACAGTACCAGGCAGTCCATTAAATAAACAATGGAAGTGTGAAATGTTCAGTTACAGTATTGAATGCATTAAAGGTGGTATAAGCCTGGTGTTCCGTTTCCTTTGAGAAAGAAAGATATTAGCTTTCATCATTAGCTAGTGATTGAAGGTCACATGATATCATAAAAATATAATTTATCCTCCATAAGCATTGTTTTGGCCAATTTAATCTATGCACATTGAAACCGTGTAGCACTTTGTGCAGCACATTTAACTAATTTCCAAAAGCATGTTAAGTAACCTATATTTCAGTTGTATTGGCTTTGAAGTTTACACTTTGGCAAGGCCTCCAACACACAGATGGCATTTTTCAAACTTTGTCTGCATCAGAAGCATGCGAAAAAATGTTCCAAACATACATCCTCTTTCCACACTCCAAGATTTTTAATTTAGTCATTCACTTGAGAGGCCAAAATATATACCTTTACATGAAATCCTCAAGTGGCGAGAACGCAGGTGCCATGTCTACCTCAGTGTTGGAGAAACTTAAACCCTAGGAACTCTGATTTGGGGAAGGAAAGAGATTTTGAAAGGTTTCTTAGCTATGGAGCAAGGAAGTGATACAGTTGAGAAGATCCCTATACTCTAAAAACAGGAAATTTCAGTCTTGGGAAAACAAACTTTCATTGTTGGAGACTAAAAAGTTTTGTAAAGAACATAGAGGTGTTTCTGTAGTTAGAGATAGTTACATCATACACAATAGGCAAAAAAGCTGTCAATATTAAATGGCTTTAAAACTCATACTGAAATACTGTCTGTGAAATGAGAAATCTTCATTTTGTAAAAATAACAGTGCAGTCTTTTATGTGAACTGATTTAAATGTGTTCCTAATAACTATGCAGTGTGAGCATATGCATGCATATGCTTAAATGTGTGTCACTGCAATTTTGTAGTAAATTTTGCAATTTTGTAGAACAATATACTATGTGCATAATATCACAGACTTAAAATTACTGCTCTTGCACAAATTAGAAAACAACATGATTATGACTCTAGATTTCTTGTGATTATTTTTGTCATTGTTCTGTATTTCTGTTATTGTTTGTGTTGTATAATTTTTCCCCACTACCTTTTCCAAGTCTAAACAGAATTTACTTATTTTTTCCCAATTCTTATATTTTCAGTTATATTTTTCCAATTCAAAAGGGAAATCCTTTTACAAATCTGGTTATGTGTTAAACTTTTATATGGATAGGCATGACTAATAAAATATAACTCACTCAGTAATGTAGACTACATTAATTTGGAATCCATAATTGTTTGAGGTGCGATGACAGTTCTGAACTCAAATGTACCCTATTGAAAATCCTGTTTCTGGCACTTTCTAGCACTTTTACTTTGGACAAGTATCTTAAGCTCATTATGCCTCAATTCACTCATTTGTACATCACAGATTTTCTGTCAGTATTAGGTAAAATAATGTATATCAAAGTCTTACTATGGCTTTGGAAAAGAGTAGATCTAAGTCTGGTTCTTGGTTCTCCTGTTTGTGATCAAGACACACATAATGGAGCCAAGATTTTACATTCCCATGGATCAGTTAACATCCCTAAAAGGTTTTCATGTCTCAAAGTAGGCACATGAGAGCTTCATTCTATGTTATTTTTATGTACGTACTCTATATACCGTGTTTCCCAGAAAATAAGACCTAGCCGGACAATCAGCTCTAATGTGTCTTTTGGAGCAAAAATTAATGTAAGACCTGCTCTTATATAATACCGGGTCTTATATTAATTTTTGCTCCAAAAGACTCATTAGAGCTGATAGTCCGGCTAGGTCTTATTTTTGGGGAAAAAGGGTAGTATCAAAATCAACAGTTTTGCAGCTAATTGTGTAACCTTGAGTTCAACAGCTGTTAACAAGTGGATTGGATTTTTCTCTATACTCACATCCAGCTGTTAAAATCTAAATCTGTAATGTTTCCACAAGTAACAATTTCTATATCATACCAATTTGGATCTAGCTTTGTATGTGATAACTAATTGCTAAGTGAAAAACAATATTTTAACTATGCATAGAAACTTTTAATATGAGCTATAAAATCCCAAAGAAGGCCTTTACTGCCAATAAAAAACACAGTTGAATCTGTTTGGATGACAACCAGGATTATGATTTTAGGCATAAGTGCATTTATATTGCAGGCATACTTATTCCTTTAAGAAGATTCATGAAGCCTACTAGAATAAAAAAAAAAACAAAAAAAACCACTTTATTTGCTAGTTAAATATATTATTAATTTCCCTCGTTATGCAAAATGGAATAGCTTTATTAACTGAGTATTAATGTTTTCCTGATGCAGTTATGAAGTAATATAATTTGGAGCATGATGTAGTCTAAAGCATCATGTACAGTATAGTACATTATACTGTCATTACAAATAAAAAGGACACCAGAGTTGGAGAATTTTCTACGCTGGAAACTGAAGAACTTATTTGTTCAAATTCATATGCCTCTTCTAACTACTCTTGCAGCTAAAACAGTGATTCTTTTTTTTGTGACTGTGATCATAAAAGTTGTCCGATTAGACTCTAAACTTTAAACCAAAATGTAGATATATACCAAATAGAGAAATAGGGGGAAATGTTTTTTACATTATTTGTTAATGCACTTAATATCATTCCTTTCAGATAGTATTATTTTCCTCAAAATGTGAATGCCCTTGTTCATATCTGTGCATGGTATTAGTCTTGATTAGCCAAAATGAATGAAATGATTTATTTCTGATTTATTAGTTATATACTCATTTCACACATTAATAACAAAAATATGTTTATGTTTGTCAGCTGCATCCTTATGTGTATTTAAAAAATGAAAATATTTCTCAAATCATCTAAATAATGGTGACACAGGTGTGCTCAATTCATGAATATTCATCCGAACATTATGTACATTTTTGTATGCATGTTTTATTTCTACAAAAGCTAATTTAAAAAGAACAGATGAGTTTATTATAGTAGTAAGAAGATAGTGCTAATAATTATATCTCCTTCTTTTCATATTAATAGGACAAAATGGTTAGATGCATTCCTTATGAAGCTTTTAGCCATAACTGTACATTAGTTCTGATCAGTGTTTGGGCCTCTGACCAGCCCCTGTCCCTCCCCTGCTTCTGCCCACGTGTTGCTCATAGTGTCTGTATTTCGGATACTTTAAGTTGGAGGTCTAGATAGCCTGGTTAAATTTTCTCCGGTAAATTATTTAAAATATTATTAGTCTCTTAATCAATGTTCTAAATTAAATACAGGTGGATGACACGGTATTGAGTTAAAATTTAAATCATTAAAATAGCTGTTTCTCAGGGTCATTCAGAAGAGTGATATATGTTTGATTATCTTTGAGATGATGTAGTATTTTTATTTATAAAGTGATTTAGCACTTTAATTAAAGTGAAATTCCACATGCATCTACTTTTGCTATTTATAAAAGTAAAATTGAGAAAGCAGAATGAATAAGTTGGAAATTGGATGGCAGCAAATAGCATGTAATTTAAATGTATCCCATAAATACCACCAGTATTATCAAATGAGTCAGTTAAATTTAAAAGCAATATTTTTTTGTTTGTTTCCGCTGGAGTAAAAACATATAAAAATAAACAAAAACGTACACGAATTGTAAATGTTTAACTAATCAAAGGGTTGTTTTGATTGGCACAAAGTTTCTGAGAAGGATTTCAGATTGTTGGTAGGATTTCAGACATAATTAGAATTTGCCTCAATTAATGTTATCTGTTGGTTGGCTCCCTTTAGAGAGCTTTTTTCATACTAAAAAGTCAAAACAAGAATCAAGAAGGATTCTCTGCCACACATTCAGTTTGTTATTCACATTTAAATTACATTTTGAGTGGAAATTCAGCAATGTCATTTTATTATACATTTTAAACCATATTATATGGGCTATGAGTGTTACCTACAAAAGCTAACATGGTATAGCAAAATATTAGCATTGATAGGAAAGTTTGCTAAGTGACTATATGTAAGTTAAATATACATAAATTGGTAGTTTTTATTTTTAAAGTAAGTAGGCAAATACAGAAAAGGCGGATAGAGCATCTTTCCAATTATGTACAAACATAATAGTAGCGACAAACACATCAAATATATAGGGATAAATTTAACAAGGAATAGGTGAGACCTAAATGAAGAAAATGCTTAAATTCCGTTGAAAACCATGAAGCAAATCTTGAGCAAATAGCAAAATGTGCCATATTCTGGATGGAAAATTTAATATCATAAGCATGAAAATGATTTCCAAATTAATATACAAGTGTGATGCGATTGTAATCATAATACCAAAGGATTTTTGTAGAGACCTGTAAACATTATTTTGAAGTTCTTTGTAAGAGTAAATACAGGAGAAATGCCAATATTTTTAAAATAATAATGGGAGAGTGGACATTTCTTACCGGATATTAAAATATGAACATTATTTTAAGCAAAACAGTAAATTTTGGCATAAGAATAAAAACATCAGTGTAAAGAATGTAGTCTAGAATGATATACAGATATATAATATTTAAACAGTACAACACCTGAGTTTATCGTAAAGGCTAATCTGTGCTTGCTAAGTGTGTACATCATTAAATATTTTTAGGTATCATGATGACTGTTTTAAAAAAACATTATGCTGGATATAATTTCAAAGAAGTACCAAAAATACATGATTTAGCACAGTTCTAGGAAACAGTTTAAGCATAATTAGGAGTATTACAACTTATAATGGGTTAAAATTTATTTGAAAATAGTTGATCTTATATAAAATTTTGAAGTTGATGAAGTTTTGCTTAGGTGTTTGCTGACTCTTCATTTGGGTCTTCCTTGATTCCATATACTTTGTTCCTCTCTCTTCTTCTCAAATATCTTTCATACTTCCAAAGGCCTCTCATTTCAGCAGTTCACTGCATGTTGTGGTACATTGTTTCCAAATGTTTTTTGTCTCCATCCTAGTCAGGAAGCAGAAGGTAAGGGGAGCAGAGAACATACCAACAAATGTGTATTTATTTCTAAGTTTTATGCAAGTTCTTCTGTAATGGTATATATATTATATTTGAGTTATAAGTAAGTATTCCTATTTCAAAAAAAATCTAAAACATAAACCTGCAGACAAATAAAATGTGTTACAACAACTGGAGTCTACAAATTATGTTAGATTAAAACTTTTTTTTTTTTTTTAATCAGGCCATCTCCAGAAAAGTAATTGAAGGCCACCTGTTTATTTGTAAAACATGAATTGAGATTTCCTAGATATAGGATAGCATCATTTTCTGACAAATCATAAGTGTCTGTTAATGCTAGTGGGGGTTGAGTTGCGAATTATTGCAATATAACTGTGACTATTGAGGTTTTAGTATTTTTATTCCCTCCCTAAACAGACATTAGTCAGACATTAGTTGCATGTATGCTTATGTGTATATGATGTGTGTGTATTCAAATATATTTTAAAAATTTAAAGTGTAGTTAATTTTCTTGAGAATACTGTAATTCTTTAAAATGAATGAATATTTCTCCTGTTTTGCAAAATCCAAGGTTGGGTATAACTGAAGTAAAAACAAAACAAAATGAAACAAAAACGAAAAAATCCCTTGCAACATTTCATAAAAATCTAATCTATTTAAAAAAAAAAACAGCATACCACTAAATCCTCTTACTTCTACATATTAAGGATGTTCAATTTATGTTGTGCGTGTTTGAAACTGTTCTAGAGGACAGAAAGTTTAATAAGCAATGATAGTACTTATGAAGTATATAATTTATTTTATTATTGATATTTAGAAAAATGAAATCTCTTTTCTATTCCACTTGCATCTTATTGTCCTTAAATATAGTACAGTTAAAAAAGGTAAACTTCTGGTCCACGATACTCTGATATAATGAATGTGCTTCTATTCTGAAGAAGCCAAAGATGGCATGTGTGCTTTTGTGTGATTGTGAAGTGGGTGGGAGGGATGTTGAAAATGTTTCACTGGAAAAGAGACTTATGTTTCAAGTGACTTTATGAAGATGAGCCCCTCATTATTGATTCTTGGGTCTTATGCAATGACATAAAGCTTACTGGAAAAAGAAGCAAGCTTAAAATTCTGGTACAGACCCTCAGCAGTGATGTTTTTCTCTTCACACTGTGGATTAGTAAGAGATTGACCTGAGTTAAATCCTTATATTATGTTGTCTGATACAAAAGAAGCAGTGGGGAGAGAAGGAAGTGGATTTGTAGAAGAGAAGAGATTTCCACTTTCCTTTATATCTGGTCTGAAAGACATCACTAATGGTCATTAATTCCTGAGCAGAAGTTTGATATGGATATGATTCTAGGCTAAGAGGAGGCTATTCAATTTGGCTTAATAAGAAATTCTCAATTAAATTATGCAGGGAAACACTGTCAAGCTCTGAAGTACTGACTGTAATTTTTCAGGTTCTGAGTAAAATTGTTATGCATCTGTGTAGTATATCATTTATTTTTATATTTAAAAAAAGTCTAGGTATCTTGATCTCACAAATTATTTTTTTTTACTGTCTGTGTTTTGCTTTTAATGATTTTAATGGAAATGAAACATGCCAGAACATAATTAAGCGAAACTCTAACTTCAGAAAATTTTTATGCACTTGAAAATTCTTCCAATTCTCTTCTTTTTTTCCCTCATTATTTCACATCAGGTTTTGAAAGTGGGATCAATCAGGGGGTGATAGATAGGAATGGGGTTGGGGGTAGGGTGAAAAAAGTGAAGGCATTAAGAAATATAAATTGATAGTTACTACACTATGGGGAATGTAATCAACAATGTTGTAAAGATCATGTAAGGTGCCGGATGGGCACTGGACTTATCATTGGGGTCACATCGTAGATGCCTGACCACTGTGCTATACACCTTAAAAGCTGAAGTAGAATAATGTTGAATGTCAACTGTAACTAAATATATAGGCATACAGTCACAGGATGTGGAGTACAACATAGGGAGGATATTCGAAGATACTGTAAAAGCCATATAAGATGTCAGAGGGGTAGTAGCTTGGGGGATGAGTTATCACTTTAGGAGGGGTTTAAATGTCTAACCTTAAGTTGCTTTGCACACCTAAAACTAATAAAAGAAAATTGAAGAAAGAAAAGTGGAACCTAAGATTCATTGTTTTTCTTCCTTAATTTTCCAAAAGGTGAAGTCATTTTATATTTAATAATCTGATCAACAAATTGAAAATACATCTGCATATTTGGCTTTCATTTATTTCAATTCTTTACTTGTCCTTAAAAAATTTTATAAAGAAAGGACTACATGAGGGAGCAGAAAAAATCTATATTAGAAGTGCAAGACAACATGATTAATATTAACCATGAGAATTTTCATTTTGTTTTACTGAGTTATTTTTTTAAAAACACTGTTGGAATGTGCCATTTATAAATTTTTGCATCTGATTATTTTACTTGAAAAGTATAGTGTAGCATTTCCACATGGCTTTTAAAAAGCACCTTGTGTTGCTTAATGACTACATAATATTGTAGGTTTTGACATTTATGTTTCTTCATTTTTTGATATTATTAGACTGGTGCAAAAGTAATTTCAGTTTAAAAGGTTAAAACTAATTGCAAAAACCACAATTACTTTTAAACCAACTTAATAAAAGAGTATATCTTTGATTTGTTTTTTATTTTTATCTCTTTCTGTAGTTTTGATTTCTGGAGGAAAAAAGTACAGTGCATTACAATACCATTTCTAGATTCTTCAGTTTTTGATTATTTTTTTAAGTCTAGATTTTATTTCTGTGAAAAACGTTCAGATTTCTTCCTCAGAGGCAGACATTTTTTTCAAGTTCAGTCTTTAGTCCCTGCATGTCATAGCTCCCTTTGTCATGGTTTTATGTTTTTCCATTACATACTGGAAGAATCGTTTGCAGTTTTTCTCATATGGCTGATGGTTTTGACATTGTTAATTATGTTTATTTTTGTCTTGCTTATAAAATAAATATTAATTCTGGCATTAAATTTTGATGTCTTGAAATACTTCTTACCTCCTCTGTCTCTCTTTTCCCCCCTCTTATTGTCTTCCCATCCTCTTAGCTTAATTTTTCCTGTGGTTGTCTCTTTCTGTTGCATAAAGACTGTGTCATTATTTTATTCATTTGGAGATACCAAAGAGGTTTATGTAACTGTTTTCTTATTTCCAATGATAACATTAAACACACAACAAAATTTGAATTGATCCATGTGTATCTTACTTTGAAATCATGATGCTATGATACATTGCAGGGATTGAAAAACTTCAACCATAGGCCAAATCTTGACCACAGTCTGTTTTTATAAATAAAATTTTCTTGACACACAGCCATGTCCATTTCTTTGCATATTATCTATGGCTGCCTCTGGGCTACAATGGAGGAGAGACAGGTCATTGCAAAGACGGTATGGATTGAAAATCCTAAACTGTTTAGTGTTTGGCCCTTCAGAGAAAATGTTCACTGACCTATAGTATAGTGGACTTTTTTAAAAATTTTGTTTTGTTGTGTTTTATTTTGGCTGACCACCCATTCCCCCCTCTCTAAGAGCTTCCAGTATGCTTTATCAGAATTATGATTCGGATTCCTCATTGGATACATTTGGGAGGTATTGTATTTACTCCGTAGGCTGTACAAGTAACCTTGGCTAGTCTCTTCAGATGTGCTGCTACTGGAATTTGTGTTGAGTACATTACACTGTGTAGTAAAGCTCTGATTAGATTGGCCCCACTATAAGACTTGTCTTGAGATGCACTCGGGAAAGGGCAGAGTTGGTAAAGCTTGGAGTTAAGAGTCAGATTATTAAGGACTCATATACCATGAAGAGTAGTTTGCAATGGGCAGCCATCAAGGACTTCTCACCAGGAAACTGACATTCAGATTTGTGCTTTAGAACAGGCTAGCCACAGCTGACTGTGGAAAAGCTCTGTTTTACATTATCAGCAATATGATCAGTGATGACTCAGAATAATCCAAGCCAGAAAGGGTAAGAAACTTCAGTCAAGTGATAATGATAGATAGATAATAGGGTGACATTTAGAGAGTAAAAACAATGACAGATAAGAGTGAAAATGATGGAGAACAAAAGACAAGTCCAAGGATTCTAGTCTAGGTGACTGTGTCTATGGTAGAACGTGCACAGAGAAGTTTTCCTAGGAACTAATGGTACACTTTTTAGGCTTACGGAGTTGAAGATGTCTGTGGGGCACTTACGTGAAGCTATAAAAACAATAGACCACCAATTTGGTAAAATTAGGAAAAAGCCTCTAGGGATTGCACAAAGAAGTAAGGCCTAGGCAAAGAAAGAGGAAGCAGTGAACAGGAACAAGATGAGCCATCTAGAGAAACTCAATGGTGCGAAGCATCATTACCTAATATATTCCACTCTGTGTAGTCCCTCTGTGACTTTAGAATGTAGAAATTATGTTTCATTTGCTTATATGGAAGAAAATAGCCATTAGTACCAAAATTTGAGATGTAAAGAAATAGACTGTATAGGTTATGAGCTCTTTATGTCTTAATACATTCGTAAAAGGAAGGTAATAGTAGATACCTAGGATGCTATAATTTAATAAGGAATTTTCTCTATGAAACTTTGTTCCTGTTGGCGGATAAAGGCTCACTATGTAATACACTATAGAAAATCTTTAACTGTCATAATCAAGTCAACTTTGGGAACTACAACTTTCCCCTAACTTTAATAGAGGGTAAACATATTTCATCTGACCACTTATATTACAAAATTTCCTAGAAGAGGGAGATCATGGGCTGGGGGAGTAACATTTTTATCACTATGAGAGAGAAATTTCCATAGCTATCTATAATAAGAGATAACAAATAACAATTGCCAAGTAAATTAGATGGAGGGCTCTGGGTGATAATCAGAGTAGGCTCTGCAGAGCTAGCTGCAGACATACAAACTTCAAGATTTTAGGCTGTAATCTCAAACTGTGTTTATGTATTGACTAATCTGTGTACTTGCAGGATAGTTTAGTGAATATTATTAAAGTTGTCCATTGAAATAAAAGGTCCAAATTTAATTTTATTTTGATTTTGTAGATTTATAGTAGATAAAAAAGTTATACAAGGCTTGGCTTTCAACCTTCCTCACTATATTTTTCATTATTCACAGTATTGTAAGCATGATGGCAGATTACAATAGAATATAGAGGTAGGTCTAAAATGGGTTTTATTCTTTAAAATAATGGTTAAGGCAGGGACAGCTGTGTGAGTAGTCAACCAAGTGAAAAAATGCTTATGTTAAATTATATTTTTTATATAAAAATTACAGAAAAATTTAAAAAGGTACCTATTGTCTCACTGAGTGTCAGAATGAGTATCTGCCAGTCCTTATATGTATATAATTTTTATAAATTTGTAATATATGTGTCGCGTTTTTATATTTACATATATATGTACAATTGATTCTTAAATATTTTAAATAAAAATCATTTGGTAAAAAATGTTCTAGAATATTTAATAATCATGTATTTATCAGTATTTTTCAGCTTAATATACTCAAAATTTCTATAATTTTAGGGAATTTTTAAGTAGAAAAATGTTTTATCTTTAATGTAATTTTTAATTTGCTCATACAGAAATGCTCCTTTATCTGTCATTAGAACAGTTTTATTTTATAAACATTAATCCTGCCTGTTGTGCTAAAACAGTCAATGACCTGACATACAAGAATTTTAAGAGTTTGAGTATGAAACCATTCTATTGCAAAGTGAAGAACTGGGTATTCTTTTCAAATCTCTGGGTAATAGTTCTTACAGTTTGTTTTGAGTAAATGTTACCAATCAGACGATGTCAGTTTAAAACTTAGTTTCCTTAAATAGGATGTATATGTTTTTTTTTTTAATTTTCTCAACACTATTCACTACCTTAAACAACAGTCAGCACCATCCTTTCTGTTTGATTTTCATTTTCCATACAGTATAGCAGTATCTGAGCTGCTTAAGTTGATTTTCAACCCAAAACAATTTGGTTGCTTTCATCATAAAACACTCAGCACTTTTAGCTCAATCACGTATGCTTTTATTTTGACTCTGATTGAGAAGTCAATAAATATTTACTTTGCTCCCTTTTGATTTAAAAAGTGAGTATCTTTACTTATAATGTATATTTCAATGCCCATTTTGTTTCTCCTTGCCTCATCACATTTGTATCTCCATAAGGTTTAATTTTCAAATAAATATTGAAAGAAATGTGTCAATACAGTGCAAATATTTTGTCATTCATATTCATAGCATTTTAATATTTAATTCTAGAAATGCTAATTTCAATATACAAAATTACTTTATTCAATAAATATTTACGACACAAAATTGAAAATCCAGAAATCCTTATCACATAAATCCTACCCACAAAGAGTTTATAGGACACTTAGGAAGAAGTGTACATGAATGAATAATTATACACCAAGTACCTTAAGGAAAGCACAGATAAGTGGCAATTTAAAGGAGCATCAGAAGGATTTCTAAAACAGTGGTATTTTTTTAGTTGGTTCTCAAATGACTGAAATTTATCTACTTGGAAAAGAAGATGAGGGGTATGGTCTTCTCTTGCCTGGTGGACAATAGTGGCATCCCTAACTGGTCTTCCCTCCTCCTTTCCTGCCCTCCAAAAGGAGTCAGAGTGATGATGCATGCCCTTGCTTAAAATGCTCCAAGGACTTCCCTTTTTACTTCAGAATAAAACTGTATCCCGTCACAGTGGCCTGTAGCAGCTTATGTGATTGGTTAATCATCCCTCATCTGAACAAATCTCTTGTCTCTCCTTTTGCTCAGCAAAGTGGCCTTTATGTTAATCACACATATACCACTTTGGTCCATTGCACTTTGCTCTTCCCTCTACTTAGAAACCATGCCTCTGGATCCATGGGAAGTTGGGTCCATTTGGTAGGTCAAGTCAGGGCTCCAGTGTTACCTGTTCAGAGGGGCTTTCCCTGATCATCCAGTCTGTCTCCTTATCCTGAATTACAATGTATCACATCACTCTGTGTAATATTCCTTGTAGCACTCATTACTATTTCAAAATCACTTCGTTTATTTATGTAACTGGCTTCTTGTTTGATTTCTCTCACTAGGCTACAGTAATAATAACTTCCTATGTTCTGCTACTTAGTCTGTCCTTACTCAGTGCTGAGTATTAACTCACTTAGCAATGTCAATTGTTGGTTATATTGTTATCCCTATTTTACAGATCATGAAATCAAGACACAGAAAGATTTCAAAACTCACCCAAGACAGTGATAGAGTTGAGATTTGAGTAAAGGCAGCCTGACTCCAGAGCCTGTGAGTTTATCTGCAGTACCCTTCTACATTCCAAACAGTCTTCACACTAAATGCCTTCTCTGACAATGTCTATGAAAGAGTGTGTCTTATTGTCTGCACTCAAATAATTATTAAAAAAGAATTATACACATTCTAGGCTGGGAATAGTAAGTATGGACCTACACAACTCATGTAGAGGCTGAAGGGAAAACACTTCTCAGCAATGAATAATACCAAACGGCTGTCAGGGAAAACAACAAAGGCGTGTGCAAGGAGTATTGAATGCCTTAGAAAGATAAATCTGGTCATATAGATTTGGGCCAGACTACAAAAGGACGTATGAAAGATACAATTAAGCAGTGGGACACCAGTCAAGGTATTTCAATAGAAGAGTAACAATATCAAATTTGTGTTTCAAGATTAATGTGGCAGAATCATTAAGAAAGAACAATGGAAGGAGAATACTAAAGATGGCTGTATCATTACTGAAGTAATACAGGCAAGAGATATTGATGACATAAATATGATGAGCTTATAGAAAGATTTGGGAAGGATCAGATGAAAAGATTATTCAAAGTTTGGATAAAAAATTGTAGGATGGTGATGTTATTAAGAGGGATAGGAAAAATAAACTTACTTGACAGGGAAAATGATGAGTTTGGTTTTGGACATACAGACTTTGCAATGATTCCTGGATATTCTACTGGACATTCCAGCAGGTGTTGAAAATCTGGACTGATGCTTGAGAGTGGTCATGATTAGAGAAATGGGTGAGCCATTTCTGGGGCAGTGAAAATAGAAGAGTGTTGAAAATCTGTTCTATCCCGGGTCATTCTCTAATACAGCAGACTGATAGTGAGTAGAGAAAGCAAGCAAGATGAAAGATTCCAGGACAACAATTTTGGAGCACGGACAGGAACAAAAACCAGAGAAGGAGAAGAACGTGGAGAATAGAGTTTTAGAGAAGACACAGGAGGGAAGAGTACACCACCGAAGAAAACAGTGGTCAGGGTTGACAATTGTCCTAAAGATATCGAGAAGATTAAGAGCTGAGAAAAGGCCATTAGGGTTAATGACAGGTTCATTTATAACTGTCTAGCGTAGTTAACAGTTGATCAATAAGGGCAGAATCCAGACTACAAGTGGTAAATACCTGTGGAGATTAGGCATGTGATGTAAATCAATGAAGCTGATCAGGTAATGACGGGAATGATTTGGAAGAGAGTGCTCACTTCAATTTTTTTTCATAGACTTTATTTTTAGAGCAGATTTAGGTTTAGAGCAAAACTGACTAGAAAGTACACAAAGTTTGCATATACCCTTTGCCCTCACACACACCCTCCCCACTGTTGATATTCTGTACCAAGGTGGTACCTTTGTTACACCTTTGTTGATGAATGTATATTGACACGTAATCACCCAAAGTCCATAGTTTACATTAGGGCTCACTGTTGCTGTTGTACACTTCATGGATTTTGATAAATGTATAGTAACATGTATCCCTTGTTGAGATATCATACAAAATGTTTTCACTGCCCTAAGAAACTGCGCTCCCACCTATCTCATGGTAACTGCTGATCTTTTTAGTATCTCCATAGTTTTGCCTTTTCTGGAATGTCATCTAGTTGAAACCTCACAGTTTAGCCTTTTCAGATTGACTTCTTTCACTTAGTAATATGTATTTAAATTTTTTCCATGTCTTTTCACGGGTTGATGAAAACCCATTTCTTTTTAGCACTGAACAACATTCCCTTGTCTGGCTGCACCCCAGTTTATTTATCCATTCACCCATGGAAGGACATCTTGGTTGCTTCCAAGTTTTGGCAATTATGATTAAAGCTATTTTAAACATCCTTGTGTAGGTTTTTTTATGGACATAAATTTTCGACTCCTTTGGGTAAATATCAAGGAGCATGATTGCTGGATCATAGGTAAGAGTATGTTTAGTTTTATAAGGAACTGCCAAACTGTCTTCCAAAGTGGCTTTACCATTTGCATTTCCATCAGCAATGCATGGAAATGCATGCCACATTCTTGTTAGCATTTGGTATTGTCAGTGTTTTGGATTTTAGCCATTTTAATATATTTGTAGTGGTATCTCATTTTTTTTTTAATTAGCAATCCCCTAATGACATATTATGTGGAGCATCCCTTCATATGCTTATTTGCCAATTGTGTATCTTCCTTGGTGAAATGTCCAAGTTTTTGCCCATTTTTAAATCTAGTTGTTTACTTTTTTATTGTTGAGTTTTAAGAGTTCTTTGTGTATTTTGGATAACAGTCCATTGTCAGATATATGTTTTGCAAATATTTTCTCCCAGTCTGTGGCTTGTGTTTTCATTCTTTTGACAGTGTCTTTCACAGAGCAGATGCTTTTAATTGTAATGAAGTCCAACTTATCAATTGTTGTTTTTCATGGATTGTGTCTTTAATGTTCTACCTAAAAATCTCATTGTCATACCCAAAGTCATCTAGAGTTTCTCTTATGTTACCTTCTAGGAGTTTCATATTTTTGTGTTTTGCCCTTAGATCTATGATCCATTTGAGTTAATTTTTGTGAAAGGTATAAGATCTGTACTTAGATTCATTTTCTTTTGCATATGGAAGTCAAGCACCATTATTACAAAGATGTTTTCCCCCATTGTATTGTTTGCTTCAGTTTCAAAAGCAGCCATTATATAACTCCCTCTGTGCTGCTTCAGGATGACTGGGGTCAATCCATTGTTACCTACCTACCTTTTTTGTTTTGATGAACCCAGAAATCCACAAAGCTAACATTTTCTAATGCTTAAGTTAAAATTTGTATACACTCTTTAGAGCCAAGCATAGTACCTTTTGGTACTAATATATCCTGAGGGCCACCAGTTTTCGACTATCGCTTTGTAATGAAAGGTTGGTGACAAAATAGGGATAACAAGCATATATAGTTTGGTTAATATTTTGATTTTTTTGGGTCAGTTGGGTGTGAGGGTAGGGAGATCAAAGAAAGGTATCCATTAATATCATATTGGCTTGCAATCAACAGAAATAAAACTACAATAAGTTTTGCTTCTGTTTTTTGTTTTTTGTTTTTTTTTCCTTTTTTTTATTTTAACAATTACTTCTTTTTTTTTTATTTATTAGTTTCAGGTGTACAAGACAAGGTAATACTTAAACGTTCATCATTTGTTTTTTGTTTGATTGGGTTTTTTTTTTTTTTTTTTGGAATGGTGGTTTATTATTTTATTTGCAAGAATTCAGAAGTGAAGGAGTGAGGCATTTTGGAAGTTCTGTGGCTGAAAAATATATCAAGGTCCCAGGGTGCTTTCTGCTTTTCTATTTAAGCTTTCTTAGCATTTGTTTTTTGTAAAGTCGTGACTTATGACTGCGAGACAGCTGCTACAACTCTGGACTTAACAACCACATTGTACGCAGAAAGAGTGGGGGATCCAAAGAGAGACTAGCTCCTGGTAAGACTGTGCCTTTTTTTCATAATAAGGAAATCTCTCTTCAGGGTTTTCTAGCTACATTTTATTGACCACAACCATGTAACATGGCTATCTGTGACTCCAAAGGATGAGGCACAGTTGAATAATTTGACTTACTTTCCTCTATTATAGAGGAAGGTAACGGATAACAGGGTGAACGATGGCTTTTGTGTGATTGGTCCCGTATCTGCCATGATGCAGTGCTAGGAGAGGAGAGAGTATAAAAAAATTAAACAAAATATTTTAGACTAGGAAAAGGATCTGTTGGAGAAGGAATAATTGAAGAGTCAAAAGAAGGAAAACTAAGAAGTAAAACAAATTATTATTTGAGAAGAAAAAGGAGAAAGAAATGGATTAATATGTAGAGATACTCTGTAATGGATAAACAGTTTAAAGTAAGTCATTTCAGATTGAAATGGGAAATAAGATCCAGGGGGAAGCAAAGGAAATTATCTCAGAGATTTAGTAAAGGATGAACTGGAGATTACCAATGAGCTCTAAAAGCCCATTTGAGTTTTGAGGGAGTTACTTTGTAGAGCAAAAGGTTAGCTTATTACTTTTTTCATTAAAGCTTGGCAAGCTAATTATAACCGTGTGTGAAATTCAACTGAGTCTATGATATATTCAACGTTCATGATTGAAAAAGCAGATTTGGTATAAAATATGAATAATATACGTGAGTGATTTAAAAAGTGGTTATTAGAGCATTATTTTAATAATCATGGATTCCTTGAATATGGAAGAAGTAAAATCATACTGGGGCACATAATGTACCAAGGGAATAAGAGATATTTGAGGGTCAGGATAACAATGAAGATTAAGAGCAGGTGAAAAGGGGAATGAACAGATGAAATTTTGCATACTATGAAACACTACATATCATGAGTGTATAGTGTATATTATAAAATGTAAACGTGGAAAGAAATGTAGTCTAATATTAAACGTAACGGTGAGCTCATAAGAATGGAAAGGAAATTTGAAGGGCCATCAATAAAATGAGACTGAAATTCATAGTCCTTAACTCTACAGTGAAGCTAAGGCTGAAATGAAGTTTCCAAGTTTAATAATTAGGGGATGTGGTATTTTGTAGGAAGATGAGTACAGAAGACCAGGCCATAGAGGTAGAGAAGTAGGCATTTGGAATTGAGACCTCCCACCTGAAGGTCAGACCTGTGAAGGGCTCCTCCTTTGTGGAAACGGGTATAATATAGTTCCATGACTAAGACTCAGGAGAAACTATAAATGACATTATTTGAACTCCAAGAATTTTAGTGCATGAAACCATTGGCTCCAGTCTGTAAAATAACTATGTTTAGAATGACTAAAACTTTAAATATAAAATGAAAACTTCCAGGAGCAGAAAAAAATACTATCCAAGAAGACCAGGCATATTTGAAAGAGAAAGAAATAAACCTAGAAACAAAACAAAACAAAAATAACAAAACAATAAATTAACAGCAGATTATATATAGATGAATAGAAAATTAGTTAACTGGAAGAAGATCAAATTAAATTTAATGCAATGAAAAGAGTTGGAAATTATGAAAGAGGTTAAGAGACATGGAGGGGAAAATGATATTATCTAACATATCTAAATGGAATTTCCGATGGCCATCTTTGAAGAAATATTGGTTGAGAACGTTTCAGAAGTGATGAAAGACATACATCCTAAGATTCAAGACGCATAAAAAAATTAATAAAAATTAATATACACACACACATATGTGGATTTCTGAAAGGAATCACAAGCAAATATTAACAATAACTCTCTTTAGCAAGATAGGGAGAGAGCCTGGTTTCAGAGAAGGAGGTGTTCAGTTTTATTTTGTAACTTTATGTGCAGTTTGAATTTGTTAATCCTGTAAAAAAAGCTTCCTTATCTTTAAAAAATTAATAAATATTATAAAAATTGAATGGTAATATATAGGATATAGGTATGGCCTATATTAATCAACTGATGAACCAAGGGGAATTATATTTGCATCTCTAATTTCATTTAGATTCTCATAATAGAAAGATATTTTTGTTGCAATTTTGATACACAAGGCAAAGTTTGCAACTCCAAGATTATATCTAATTAAGAAGGCAGTTTGTCTGTGACATTTCTGAAGTATTATGTTTCTTGTTTTATAGACATTGTAATCTAGCAGATGTGGCCAGTGCTTTACCTATATGCCCTCTAACTCACTAGCTAATTAACTTCTAACTGCCCAAATCTGTATCTGTTCATCTGAGGGCCTTTTCTGGTCCCTGAAGTCTATTTTCACTGCCTGTGGAGAAAGTAAAAAATGCTAGGAGACTGATGTTCCTGGCCGCAGCCCTCAAACAGTGGCAGAGGAGGGCGGGAGTATAACACCACAGCTCCTGTGCCCATCAGTGGGGTGACTCTGAATCGTGCCTTTTCTGTTCGCTCTCAAAGTTTCTCTAATGGGGTTAAATTTCAGTTGATTCCTGACACAGCTAGTTTAAGCATGTGCCCTTTATTGGCTGCCCTCTTTCTGTGTCTCACTTTCCTATCTCTCTACCAGTATTTCCTTTACCAGAAAATGAAGTCTGTACACACAAATCGCTGTATCAGACTCAGCTTCTGTAGAAACCATAAGTAAAATTAAAAAGTAGCATAGATTTTTCTGTTTTTATGGTCAAGATTCCAATATTCAAGTAAATGATTCACCAATTATTCAAGTAAAATAGTAAAATGTATGTAATTTTAACATTCATTGTAGAAAAGTCTTCCAAAATACCTTGTAATATTGCAAAGAAATCCTTAATACTGCAAAAATCATTCCCTTTGCTTTCTGTAGCCTGGGGGGTCACAGCAAAATATTTCATAGCAGAAATAGCTGTAATTCTAATAAGTAGGAGAGACTCACAAATATACTGTTTTTATTTCTCTTTTATTTCTCTTTTAATGAAAATTTCTGTTCTTTTGTGTATTCAAGACCTTTCATTAATTTAGGTGATGATTACCGTTCACTCAGGTTTGAAAACTACAGAACAGACTTTGCATTCTAATTTCTGTCATCCTTGATGCTTAAAGTTTACTGCTTTTGTTCTTTACTAAAATAAAAAAAGTTCACAGATCATTTGGCCACCTGCTAGAAGTACTGAAAATGAATGGTTGATTTTTTTTCCAGAGTACGTCTGTGTGTGTGTGTGTGTGTGTGTGTGTGTGTGTGTAATTAACAGTCTTCTTTATCTTCTGTAATAAAGACATCAGATACACATCTAAAAAAACATTTTTCCTGTTGATTCCTAACATCAGACTGATCATTTGTGACAATCTGACAGATTATTATAAGTATGGCAGATGGCCTCAGACTCTTTAATCAGAAAATCCAAACTGAAGGTTCTGGCTTTTCTTTATATTTCATCCTTAGGTATGAAGTTCTGCAGAACAGATGAGAATATTCCAACTTGTGGAAAAAAAATATCTTTTTCAGTGAATGCCTAGAGGTTATGTTACATCCTTGTATCTGTAACAGTGGTCCTTAACCAAGGGTAATTTTGCCCCCCCCCCAGGGAACATTTTTTGAAGTCTGCAAACATTTTTCATTATGAGGTGGAGCTGCAAAGGGCCTGGTGCTCCTGGCATCTGGTGGGTCAAAGGCAATGATATCGCTGAGCATCCTACGATGTGGAGGAAAGCACCTGCCACAAAGAATGTGTAGAGTAGAGGTGGGAAAGCCAGGCTTATAAGTTAGAAGAATTGGCATATTTTTCTTTTACTTTATAGCTACTTAAAACATTCTAATACAATTTTTGCATTAAATTTTTGGAGCTAGAACTCTTTACCAACTGGATTTCAAAATAGAGAAGAGAAATTGTATATCGCTATAGAGACAAATCCGACATTACTTTTTGTTGTTTACTTTTTAGTATCTCAAACAGACATGCCACAAACATATAAACAAGAGAAACATATGATGTGGCAGATCTTTCTAATTTAGGAACCGCCTACGTTTTGATGCTATCTGTTTCGTTTGTAGCAAAAACACAGGAACCACCTATGGACTAAAAGGTTGTTAAATTTGATTTTTACGGGGGAGTAGAGGTTACAGGATGACCTTCCCTTTCTTTATCTCCTGACCTTGTAGAATACTTTGTACAGTGTATGTTTTTACTATCTCATATCTAGCACCCAAGTTTTGATTTTCTGTCCTGGATATTTTCTTGTTACGTAACACTCCCCATAAGGTTCAAGCTCTCTTCTATTAATTTATCCATTGCTATGTAAAAATTTGTCATTGCTGTGACTAGACAATAAACTTTTAATATTGCACAGTTTTCATGGGTCAGGAATCTGGGGAATGGATTAGCTGGGTGATTGTGGCACAGGATGTCTTGTGAGGTTGCAGGCAAGGTGCTGAATGGAGCTCCAGTCACCTGAAGGCTTGAATGGAGCTGGTGAATCCACTTCCAAGGTGGCTTACTCACATGCCCCACATGTTAGAGCTGGCTGTTGGCTGGAGGCCACAGTTTCTCACCACATGGACCTCGATAGGACCCTATAATCTAAGTAGACCCTATAGGGCTCCTAGGGTCCACATCAGCTAGCTTCCACCAGAGCTAATGATTTCAGAGAGCAAGGCAGAAACCAGAATATTTCACATGACCTAGCCCCAAAAGTCATGAACTGTCATTGCCATGATATTTGATTGGTTACGTAGGTCAGCCTTTTTCAGTGTGGGAGAAAACTGTACAGACACAGAAACCAGAAGATATAAACCACTGGGGGAATCTGTGATTCTGGTTCACATACTTCTGATATATTAAATAAAATATTTTACTACAATTAGTCTAAGTTGTTACTTTTATAAGTCGCAGAGAATGTTAATAAATTATTTAGTTGTGTTTCTGTTAATTCTTCAATCCATTGGTTGATGACTTAAAAAAGGAAAGAAACTATAAATAGAGAAATCAATAAGCAAGTTAATATAACAATTCATTCCAAGGAGGATGAGGACTAGGCCTGTGGAAGCAGAAATAAACACTGAGTGATAGGAGAAGAATGGGGAGGTGTGAGATTGAATAAATAAGCTTTGGATGTAAATTAAAGGCTTTAACTGCAGATCATTATGAGAAATTTTGCCTCTGCTCACAGAAAGAACATGACCAACACACAGGTAAATAGTACTTTTAGATGGTGAATCTAATGTTGATCTTCATGACCTTGATATGTCAGACAAATAACTTCAAATAAAACTATTCATTAAGGAGTTAGAAACTTGGATCTATTCTATGGAAGAGGGCACCAAATTAAAAATCTTGTTTGGGACTCGTTAAGGTAAGTGAAGGAGAGAGAGAGAGAGAGAAAGGAAGGGTACATCAACATGGGGCAGAAGTGGACATTTATGAAAGGTGGATTAAATACTTCTTGGTAGTTCATAATAGAATTGATGGAGTAAATGCTTTTTTCTAGCTAAACTAACTTAGTATAGTGAAAACAACATTACATTGGGTGTCAGACTTATGTGTGGTACTCACCAGCAGATTTATCTCTGGAAAATCATTTATTTCACTTGTCCTTACTTTTTACACCAATAGGAGACTTAACCTAGGAAATCTCTCCAGTACATCTGGGTCAAAAAGTTAATGATACCAATTATGTTTACATTTGTTTTATTGAATATTAATATTCTTATTCATAGGATTGATATAATAACAAAATTAGATAATGTATATGAAAGTGCTTTATAAATTATTAATGCAGAGTCTGCATGGTATTTAAAAATTAATAAGGGTATTATATATTTTGTTTGTGTATACAGTTTGTGGAATCAGCGGTATATTTTTCAGCGTATGATTTCAATGTGACAATTTCTGTTCACATGAAAACAGTTTCTAAAAATTATAGTCTGCAGTTATTTTCTTTTAATTGACCCTCTAGGCATAAGGATTGAACTGTGGTCTATGAATATAAACATCATTCTTCACAATTTTAAAAGTGTTTCATTAGTTTTTAAAGAAACCTTTTTTTCTAAGCTAGTGGATTTTCGTAAAGAAACTTACTCTTCTTTCCCCATTCTTCCATCTTCTTTTCTTAGTTTCCATTGAGTTTGACCTCCTCAAAAATAGACTCATTATCTTGAACTTTATTTTGTTGGTGCTATTAATGAAGTACAGTTCTTTAAAAATAGGTATGATAATATAGCTACCCATTAAATATGTGTTATAACTTGGTTAGTCATAACTAAAGCATTACCTGGTGAGGAATACAAATGGCTTTATTTTTTAATAAAGTGTCAAAATGTGTGAAGAGGAAGTTTTCATCTTTTAGGAAGAGGAATCTACTTAGTGGATTATCTTTTCCAAAACCCCATCTAGAAACTGACACCCCAAGTCTGTTAATGTATCTGTTACACAGAGAAGTTTTTTTCTTATTGTAGGAGCAGGTACAATTTTAACAGCTTTCATAGTGTGATATATTCTGGATTATAAGAGAAAAAAAATATACCAGCTTCAAAAGTATTTCAAGGTACAATACGCATATTAGTTATTACATTCCTTTTAAATATTATTGATTTAACATAGATTTGCTGAATTTGACTTCATCAGTGCCTTCTTACATCCATGGGCCTTAAGAGGTAGATAATTCTCTAATTGGACTATTTATCTTGGATGAATATTGGACATTTAGAAGACACACAAATAAATAATATCTAGGAATCGTCTACTCTATTCCTTATTCTGAACCCCCAGTAAAGGGGATAACTTGCCCTTTACTCTGAATCATATTAAAATACAGTACACCATAGATGCTGGCCATTATTACCTCAAGGCAGCGAGAGAGAGAGAGAGAGAGAGAGAGAGAGAGAGAGAGAGAGAGAGAGAGAGAGAGAGAGAGAGAGAGAAGGAGGGAGGGAGGGGGGAAAGGGACGGAAGAGAAGAGAGGAGATAGGCAGTTTTTGTTATGCCATTATGGCAGAATTATGGCCTTTCCCTATCAATTTGTTGGGTCTATTGGCTCTAATCTCTGTGTTGTTGGATATGTGAGCATTCTCTTTATTGAATTTTGGTCTCCTTGTGAGAAAAAAGTGTAGTAAATCTCTTGAAAATGCTATCAAATGGCATTGAATGTCCCCTTCTACTGATAGAGACAACTATAAGTTTGCATCCTTCAAGGAAATGGACTTTTCAGAAATTGAGCTGAGCAATTTATATTACTTTTTACATTTTTCTCCCTTATACATTATGTCTAGTGATTTGCTCTCATGCAAAATAAGTATCACTTTTCATTCTGTTCTGAAAAATGGTAAATTATATCTTTGAATGCTTTTACAACAATGGAGAATATACACAGAATAAATGCCTAAATGAGCAAATAAATGTAGGATGGTTAAACATCTTGATGTTAAATCAACTGCAAAATATATAGCGGTGTTTCAAAAGCTAATAGTGGTTGCCACTGATGGCTGAATGCCTTAAATTTATATTGGGCTTGATGAGAGAGAAGAGCTGATAATCGTTGCTTCATAATTTGTAAATAGCTGTGGAATACTTTCTAACTCAATGATGTTAGGATTTTGATATAAAAAACAATTTTATTAATTGTCAGGATGGGTCATTGGCTCTTTTAGAACATTTCTATGTTTTGTCAATTCACTCAATGGATATAATGTCTATATTTTAGAAGCTTATTTTAAAAAATTTTACAAATTGGATATGAAGAATGGAATGATAAAATCCCGTTTTACAAAGCACAGGAAACATTGAAACAGAAGAGTGCAAAAGAGACAAACCTGATGTAATGCTGCATCTACCACAATATGAATTTAAAGGAGGTTCTGTATAAAGTCATTAAACAGAAAATGAGAGCTGATTGTAATGGACCACCCTCTCTATTTAGCAAATAAGCTTGTGAACAGTGACCAGATAATAAAGGGAGGGCTTTTTTTATTTTCTTTTTCTCTCTAGGGAATTGTGAAAAATTATAAAGCCTTCAACATTTTCCTTCCAGGCATTGTAGTCACAGCAGCTTGATGTGTTCCATTATTGGGCCTGATTTTTCATATGCAGATCCAGTCTCGGGGGCAAAATTTCATATGTGAGGTTAGAACAGCTTCATCTACAAATCTGTTAGCTGCCCTGAAGGAGAAAATGAAACATATGCCCTGACTTTCATGTTTCAGTTCTTCGGTGGTCTGGAAAGCAGCAACTTTTTTTTTTTTTTCTCCCAATAGAAGCTATCCAGAGAATCATTTTCAGCTTGCTTCATTGAAATTGCAACACCCTTGTGCCAATCATATCTTAGGAAACATCTGCTTCACCCTCAAAAGAGGACTACAAAGAAAACCTGCTTTATTAACAATTTTCTTTTTAACAGAATATCAGATCTCATTTATTTTACTTACCAAACGTACCTTTATAATTATAGCAGTGAGGGCATGGTGGGGGTGGGGGATTTAGGGAGTAGGTATCTATTTCGTTATTGGAATGGTTATAATTATTTTTAATTAATCTATGGAACATTTGGTATGATTCCTTTTTTTTGTTTTTTAAAATTGTAGTAAAATATACATAAAATTTATCACTTTTTCCGTGTTACGTGTGTATTTTTGTGATAGTATATTCACATTGCTGTGCAACCAGCACCATAATTTATCTGCAGACCTTTTTTCATCTTGCAAAACTGAAACCCTGTATCCATTAAACAGTAGCCCCGCCTCCCCTTCTGCCCCCAGGTCCTGGTACCCACCATTCCACTTTCTGTCTCTATGAGCTCTACTACTCTAGATACTTTCTATGAAGTGGAATCATAATGTGTTTGTTCTTTTGTGGCTGGCTTCTTTCACTTAGCATAATGTCTTCAAGGTTCATCTATGTTATATCATATATCAAAATTGCTTTCCTTTTTTAAGGCTGACTAACGTACATAACATTATATGTATGTACCACATTTTATTTATCTACTCATCCATCGATGGACATTAGAGTTGCTTCCATCTTTTGGCCATTGTGAATAGTAGTGCTGCTATGAACATGGGTGTACAAATGTCTCTATAAAACTCTGCTTTCAATTTTGTGGGGTAGACACCCAAGACTATATGTGTAATTGCTAGCTCATATGATCATTCTATTTTTAATTTTTTGAGAAACTGCTGTACTGTTATATACAATGATTACACCATTTTACACCCCCATCAACAGTACATGGGTTCCAAGTTTTCCACATCCTTGCCAACACTTGTTATTTTCTGTTTTTTTTGTGTTTTCTTTTTTAATAATATACATTGTAATGGGTGAGTTGATTCCATTGTTTATACAAGTCATAGTCTAGTAAATAATCTTTTATTTAAGTTTTATATCTTTTTTTCCATAGACTACATTTCTAGTTTGAGATATACTGGCATAAAGGCAAGGCTAACTATATGATTCTTAGCAAATTGTTTTGCAAATTATTATTTTAAATTATAATCCTACTAGCAGGATATGAGTGCAACTTTCATGAAATATTTGTAAATACTGATTGTTGTTATTATTTGTTTGGTTAATTTTGTTGTTGAAACAGTGTATTAATTTGCAGATTATTATTACGTAAATTTGGATATTTATAATTTCTGGTCATTTGTCTCTGCATGCATGTTTTTGTGAAGGGTCTCTTCATGTCATTTGTTCATTTTTCTCTGTGAGTTAGTTTTTTTTCATATCATTAATAATAGGCTTCTCATTATTCACCTTATATGCATTTTTTATTCTTAATTTTTAAAAATAATTTTACCATGTAGAAATTTAGTCGTTTGCATTCAAATGTTTGATTTGTCCCCTTTGTGTAAGAATTCATTGTTTTCATATTTAGAAGGTCATTTCTCACTGTCTGTAATGATCATTAAATATTTCTCCTGACACTGTTATTTTACATTTAAGTATTAAATTTATGTGGAGTTTATTCTGTGTTACTGCAGAGTAAGGAATTATGTTTTTAATGTCTCAAAAATCATCTTTTCATTTCCAACAAATGTGTGATGACACCTTTATTACTTACCAAATTCTTAGGTACACTGAGTCTTACTTAGACTTTTCATTCTATTTCATTACTATTACTGTTTATTACTAGACCAATATAAATGTTAATTATGGTAGTTTTTTTAAAAAAAAAACACCTCTTTTCAAACACAATTTGACCTCATTGCTACACTTCTTCCAAATCATCTTGGCTACTGTTGTACTTTTATTCTTCAAAATGAACTTCAGAATCACTTTTCCAAACTCCAGGAAAAAACATCACTAGAATTTTGATTGAAATTGCATAGAGTATTCTGAGAATAAACTTATCTTTATAATAGCAATTCAATGTAGATTGAAATTTTATGACTGTCGCTTATTTTTATTTTATTTTTTAAAAATTTATTGGGGTGACAATTGTTAGTACATTTACATAGATCTCAGGTGTACAATTCTGTATTACATCGTCTATAAATCCCACTGTGTGTTCACCACCCAGAGTCAGTTCTCCTTCCATCACCATATATTTGATCCCCCTGACGTTCATCTCCCTCCCACCACTGTCGCTTATTTATCAATGCTTTAAATGAGCTACTCACATTGGCTGTATTTATTGTCTACTTAAGTATTTAATTATAAATATACACTAAATTTTTCACATGCCAGATTTTTGTGTCTGTATTTATAACATCTTCAATGATTTCATATTCTATCTTGTTTTTATTTTTTTCTGATGAAAATTGAATTAAAACTCTTTGATTGTTGTGTCCATTTACTCATCTTTATTATTAGAAGTGTGTAGAATGCAATTAGTACCGAGTTGAAAAATGCCATTGTTGATTTTTATAATTAGGGAGAAATAGTTTAAATATATTTATGGGCTTCTAAATTATGCCATTAAGATACTTCATGATATTACTTATGATGAAGAATCTTTTAATAGTCTGTGTTAATAGTCTGTGTTAATATACGTGTTTTTCTCAGACTTGAAAAATTAGCCTGTTGTGGGGGTGGAATTAAAATAGAAGGGTGTTATGGGATACTTGTGTAAAATTATCTCCTCTTTTTTAGTTTTCTATATCTCAAAAAATGCAAACATTGTAAATGTTGCAATGTTTATTTTTCAAACGTATACATATGACTGCATTTTTTCTTTCACATTAAACTATTTGTTTTTAAAAAATATATAATACGAGGTGTGACAATTAAGTTCGAGAACTTGTTGCAATGATGCTGCTAAACTTTTTTGATATCAGAGAGATTATTCACTATGAATTTGTACCAACTGGACAACAATTAATCAAGTTTACCATTTGGAAGTGCTAAAAAGGCGGCATGAAAACATTAGACGACCTGAGCTTTTCACCAACAATTCATGGCTCTTACATCATAACAATGCACCAGCTCACATGGCTCTGTCTGTGAGGGAGTTTTTAGCCAGTAAACAAATAACTGTATTGGAACACCCTCCCTACTTACCTGATCTAGTCCCCAATGACTTCTTTCTTTACCTGAAGATAAAGGAAATATTGAAAGGAAGACATTTTGATGACATTCAAGACACCAAATGTAATACAATGACAGCTCTGATGGCCATTCCAGAAAGAGAGTTCCAAAATTTCTCTGAAGGGTAGATTAGGTGCTGGCATCGGTGCATAGCTGCCCAAGGGGAGTACTTTGAAGGTGACCATAGTGATATTCAGCAATGAGGTATGCAGCACTTTTTCTAGAATGAGTTTGCAAATGTAATTGTCAGACCTCATATAATACGAAGAATACTATCTTTTACTGTAACATAAATAATTTATCTAGCTAAGAGCTCTTGATATATTTCAGTAAATTCAGAAGATTAGGAAATAAAGATTATTAAGCCATAAATATTGATCTTGTTTACATATGTTTTATTTTGCAAAACGTACATACTACTGTTAAAAAAAGGGAGTGATGTCATCCATATATTTTTCAAAATACTGGCAGTTAAAAACAAATCATTTAAACTACACAATCTAGAATTATCTGTGATAATCTTATTTGACATTCATTTTCCATACTGTATTTAATTTTTAAAGTTGAAAAGAGATATTTAGGAAGATCTGGATAATGATAAAGTTCAAAAGTCAGATTGAAATTATCATTCATCAGTTTCCAACTGATAATATTATGGTAGTCCTTTTCCTAGAGAACACTCGTAAAATGTGGCTCAATATCAGGACTAACCTTGCTCCTTAAAGTACACTCTTGACCTTAGAAAACCAGAAAATGTATTCTGTTGATTTCATTAAGACCAGACATTTAGCAAATGTAAGAATAAACCAGATTAGGGCAGTTGCAGTTAAAATATAATTCTTGGAATAATATCATTCCCATTAACGAAATAAATATTTGGCTTGGCTTCTGAGTGCAATATTAATTATTTAAACACTAATTACTTAAAATTAACTCTAATTTAACTTGATTCTTTTATTGATTGTCTTTGAGTATGATAAAGTAATATTCAAGTGAGTGACTGAAAACAAAATAATTTTATAAAAATATTCATGATAATTAAGTTATTTCTTCTTCAAGTATTTTTATTTTTTTTTATTTTTTTCAGTTTACATGAAGATCACAGAATTGTCAATTCACTATATAAAAGAAGAATGAACACATGTGAAATAGTGGTACTAATGTTTAGCTCACCACTATTCAAGTCAACTTCTATCATGTCAAATATCATAATATTTGACATATATCATAATATTTCATTTTAGCATGAAATGCAATAGTGACAAGGAAGTACAATTTAAGATTAGAATGATATAAGTGAAGTATCTAGTTTGTAAAAATGTTTATTTAAATTATTTAATTTTCAAGATGCTTGAATTTAATTGCTATATATTACAAGTAATCATAAAGATATTTTTAGATTAAAATTAGGAGGAGGACTCATTTAGATGTGCAAATATTTATTGGGTATAAATAAATCAACTTGATATAAATATATTTATACATTATTAGAAAGAAAAGCTGCAGGCAATACTTGTAAATAGTAGGAACTGAAGATCTATTTGCCAAAATTAATAAATTGGGTGAGATAGGATTACATGGGGGGTAGTAAATGCCTAAATGCAAATATCAGAAGTGTTTCTAGATAAAAACACTCAATATAATTTTGCTTAGAAAAGTGCGTCTCCCTAAGGTCCATTTCTTGGGGAATAAATTTCTGAGGAAAAAAGATACATGTCTAGTTAAACTCATTTATCATCATAAGCTAATGTAAAACGGCAGCCCAGTGATAACCTTATGGACTTTAGGTCCCAAGTAAGGAACCACTGCATTGATTATTTAATAATTAACTATTGTTTGGTTTCAAATATATTTGAAATTAATTTTCCAGACTAGGCTGCTCTACAAGTGATTATTTAAAAATCCATTAAATGTATTATGATAGGTCATATATTTGAAAGTATAAAGGACTGTGATTCTTGGGAGGTTGAGATTGATTATATTCTAGAAAATTTGTAAGTCAAATAATTGTAATTCAAATTATATATTTTCACTTAAATATTATGTTTTTAGAAAAATCTTCAACAAAAAAATATGTTATATAAATTAACAACGCACAATAAGCTGTCCTTAATTTTATGTTTTATTTTTAAAAACTAAGGTATATGTTAAACACATGGGAAATGTCCCAACACATTTTAGGTGAAACCATGATCTCATTGTCCTTGTTCAAGAAGTCTATCCCGAGCTCAGAATCATATAATAGAGTTGGTTTCACATTCGATCATTCCCACCACTACTTTCCTAAATAGCTACCACTAGTACCCAGGAAGAGAAAAGTGGCAATGTAATGCATTTCATGAAAAGAGGCTACGAGTGTCATGCCTTCCAACTTCAAGTTTCCTAACCATATCTCTCCACTCTCAGAAAGTTGGAGTGACTTCACATTGCCACAAGCACTCATTGCATGTGCTTGGTTATTTACTTCTTATGGGTTTAAACCAGTTTATGATTGCAACTGGATTACGTTAGCAGTTGAAATATGAATAACTTATTAGGTGGTTTTACCTCATGAAAAGCATATGAGTATGGTTCCATTTGCCAATATCCCTTGATATATTATTGTAGGACAACTAGCATTAGTAGTGTCCTAGGCTCTTTTGTAGAGGAGCTTTGAAGACAAGTAACACTCAAACTCAACATTAACATAAGTACCGTCATTGGATTACGATACTATGTAATCTAACAAATATCTTTTAATTTAAATTTTGATTGACTATTTCATGCATGTCTCACTGCATCACATTTATGCTAAATCCTTTGATTATGAATGAGCTTTCTCACATTACAAAATATGTAGAAAATAGTTAATATATTTATTTCACTCCCTTTTCAGATCTTCATTCATGTTGTAAAATTAAGCAAATATCTAACATATCTTGAGGTCATCTCTCATTCTAACTCCTTATTCCTTGGATCTCCTGGTAGACTTCTGTTTCCCTGTGGTGAGTTCTTTCCTTCTTGGATTTTTATCTTCCTCAGCACAAAATTTCATGCAGATCTTTCCTTTCCTTACTACAAGGAAAGCCATAATGCTTTTTGTCATCCATTAAATTTTCCACAAGAATTAAGAATCTATTATGTGCTCTTCTAGTTTTTTCAGTACACAATACCCCCCCCCCCGCCCCAATCCATTTGTTTTTGAGCTTATTTTGGGGTAATACATACAATAAAAGTGAATATCCTATGTAAGCAAATACATAACAATTTGAGAAGTGATGTAAAAAAATGTACAGCAAGTTAAATGTGTTGTAACTGAGTACGATTTTAAATAAAGTAGTTGGAGGAGGTCTCATTGAGGTGTCTTTAAATAAGAAATTGATACATCTAAAGGAATAATGCTCTAGGCTGAGGGAACCGGCAGCACAAATGTGTGCCTAATATGTTTGAGAAACAGCAAATAATGCCAGTGTCTCTGGAGTAAATTAACAAAAGGGAAATAATTATAGGCATGAGATCAGAGAGATTAGGAAGAACCAGATCATGTTGGGTGTTGTAGACCACTGTAAAAAATGACCTAATTCAGAATAAAATGGCATACCAGTATAGGTTCTTGAGCTGAGGAATAACATGATCTCATTTTTAAAATTTAAATTGTCTTAAATTCACAGAAGTTGAAAAAATATGTAGTGTACCTTTGTACACCCTTCTTGTAGATTCATGAACTCTATCTCTTTCCACAGTTACTCAGTCTACACACACACATACACACACACACACACACACACACACACACACACACACACCATTTTGCCAAGTCATTAAAAGTTGTCTACAAACACCACAACAGTTCCCTCTAGACATTTCAGTTTTCATTTACCAGAAACAAAGATCTCCTCTTACACACCGATATCCCATTGCCACATCTAAGACAAGTAGCAATTTCCCACATTTTAAAAATTTCCCCTATTTTTCTTAAAATGGCCTTTTTAGCTGTATGGTTGTTGTTTAATCATGAATAAACCACGGCCCACTCATTGCATTGGCTGAACTGCCTGTTTCTTCTCTCCCAATCTGCCTCCCTCTATTCTTCATGGCATTTAATCTCTGGCAGAATTCAGGTCACTTATTCTGAATCTGTGTGACAGACTCTTTGTTATTAGATTTAGGTCATAATAGAATACACTTAGCTCTTTTTCATATATTCATTGCTTGGCTTGCTGGGCCAAGAAAGTCAAATTTACATTTTCAGAGCCCACGTGACATTCACTTGTGTAACATCAATAAGGACAAATGTTGAAGTAACAGTTATTTCTAAAAGTCACATTTAGTTTAAAAGATAAATGACACTTTTAGAAGAGTATGATCTTGGATTCAATACTCTATGAGTTTGCCTTGGAAAGTTGTGTCTTATTTACCTACTTCATTTTTTCCCATAGAGCAGGCAGTTGATTTCTAAATTTTGGAACATTCTAGTTAGATGTGTTATTGATGAAATTGCTGTTCAGGTCTGATGACAGTTTAATACAGAACAAAACTGGATTGAGTGACCTTTGCTGCAATTGATGTTGGCCTTTCTTTTTGTCAAGTGACTGGACAATTTATCTAACTTATAGGAAATATTGTGATTGCTAAATGGACTGTCATAGATAAAGATATACACCATTCATCTTGAAAAGGGTCACCAGGCAATAGTAATAAGAGAAGGTCAAGGGGCGCGGGACTTCATAAACCTTCTTTTAAAATTCATTGTCCTTCCGCACATAAGTAGTTGCATTCTTTTCACTTTTAACTATTCACTCAGAGTCCAGTATCACTGAATATACGCTGTGACACCCAGTTCTTAGAATATGTTTTGCTAAATCATTACCAAGTCAAACTATTTAGATTTCTCTCTAGGATTAAAAAAAAAAATCTCTGTTTATTCTTTGAGATGGGAACTTGGGCTCAGATAATTATGGAGTTCAGTTTCTCAGTTTCTGGCCTCTTTCTAAAGAAAATTGGATATTTCTTTATAGTGCCATACATGTTTAAGGTACATATAGGCTAGAAGGTACAGTAGTATAGAGTCATAACCACTTAGGGATAAAATGCAAGACTGCTGCTATATACCGTGTTTCCCTGAAAGTAAAACCTAACCAGAAAACAAGGCACAGCAGGATTTTTCAGGATGCTCGTGATATACAATAAGCCCAAATGCATCTTTGGAGCAAAAATTAATATAAGACCCGGTCTTATTTTTGGGGAAATACGTAATTAAGTGTCTGAAATGAAGATTTGCAGGATTTATCTATACTCTTTTTCTGAATGTTGATTGGAAGGATGGAGGAAAAAATAGAGAAATGTGGAAAAATTTAACAATATAATCAATAACTGTTGATACAGTTGTTTTTTTAAAGTTTTGTAAAATCTGACTTATCCCTGCTTTATACTAATCATAGTATTATGTAACTATTCCACAAATTTTATGTTATCCTTCCAACTGACACGTTTTTATAAAAATATTATCTTTAAATCCTAATAAAATGAGCAATAGAGAAGAGCTTTGAGAAAAGCTAAAGCAATTATTTAAATGTCTTTTTCCTTGAGACAACATGAATGGATCTTGAGATTATCATGCTAAGTGAAATAGTCAGATAAAAAAAGTCGAGACCCATATGATTTCACGCATATATGGAATATAAAACTGAAAACAACAAACAAGACAAACAAACAAAAACTCATAGACACAGACAACAGTCTAGTGGTTATCAGAGGGAAAAGAGAGAGTGAAGGAAGTAAAGGGGATCAAATATATGGTGACAGAAGGAGATCTGACTTTAGGTGGTGACCACACAATGCAATATATTGATGATGTATTATAGAATTGTAATTGAACACTTGAAACCTATATAATTATATTAACCAATGTCACCTCAATAAATTTAATTAAGAAAAGAAGATATATCTTTTCTTTGAAAGGCAGGAACAATATTTAATGACCAAACAAAAATACTACTATAATATAATCATTAAGGGAAATTATGTTCTAAGGATGAGTCAAGGTGGTAAAAACTGATTTTTTAGTTACACTAAATTAGAAGAGCTAAGAAGCCTTTTTAATCCATCTACTTGACTTTTTGAGTAGACTGTTTTTAGGCACTATGCTGCAGGTTAGGTTTTATTTATATATAAAAAATATACATATTCATACACATCTATATATAGATATCCATATATGTGTGTGTCTGTATACATATATACTTGTGTACATATGTGAATATGTTTATATACACGCACACATAACAATACATTGTAAAAATATTTTTAATTTCTATGAGCACAAAGGAGGAACCATGTAACTCAGCGTAATGGAGATATGGGCAGCCAAGAATTACTCCAAGCAGTGACATTTTAGCTGAGACCTGAAGGTTGAATAACGTTGATAAAGTAGATGAAGACAGAGACGGGAAAGTCACCTGAGGCAGAGAGAACTACATCTGCATGTTTCTTGGCTGTGGGATGATTTGATTACCAACAGGATAGGTGTATAGTTTGTTTTGAGGGAATAGTTGTAAGGAAGATATTGAACAATTCAGAATGGCTTTATGTACTACACCAAAGTGGTTTTTGATTTTTTGTTTTCCTTGGTGATAGGGGACTTTGAGCAAGGGGAAACCATTAGTTAGAAAGGCAGTTGTGATATCGAAATGGAGAATGGTTTGAAGAGTGTTTGTGGTATGAGTAAGAGGCTTTTAGAATTTGTCAATTTGCAACTTTTTCATAATGTATCACCCCCCACATGTCAATAAGTCTCCTCAAGGGCACACTTTATATATGCAATGAGATAATGCCCCTTATATATATATATAAAAAAAAATCTATACTAAAAGTGTCTTTCTGAAATAAACTCTCAGAAAGTGCATTTCTCTATAAGTGATACTGTCTGCAAAGATATTATACATTGACCAGATTGTAATACTTGAGACATTGTATCGTTTTCAACTTTTGATGAACAGATTTTAGATTTCTCTTCCCCATGAGAAAAGTATTGATTTTTATATCTTGTTTAACCATTAATGAAATATGTTTCATTAATGAAAACCCAGGACAACTTTTGTATTTAGAAATGGGTTTGAATATTTTTTATTATAATTAGTTTCACATGTACAAAACCACGTAGTGATATTGAATCAGTAATCAAGAAACTTCTAAGAAACTAAACGTCCTGGATCCAATGGCTTCACAGGTGAATTTTACCAAACATTCAAAAAAGACTTAACACCTATTCTTCTCAAACTATTTCAAAAAATTAAAGAGGAAGGGAGGCTCCCAATCTCATTTTATGAGGCCATCATTATCCTGATTCTAAAACCAAAGACATTACAAAAAAAGAAAAAGAAAAAAAGAAAACTATAGACCGATAGCCTTAATGAACATAAATGCAAAAATCCTTAGCAAAATATTAGCAAACTAAATTCAGCCATACATTAAAGAGATCATACACCATGATTAAGGGGGATTTATTCCTGAAATGGATTTATTTTTTAAGAATTGACTATATAGGTCTTAAACAGTGTTTTATGTCATTGAAGTTTTCTTCAAGTTTTAGAAACAGAAATTAAACCTTCAGGCTCTGCCCAAAGTGTTTTCTGTTTGATTGATGGCTTGACATATTTATGATTTTGTTAGACATGTTTATAGCTTATCATGATCTCAGCAGTATAACAAGTTTGTATTAGAATTATAAATTAGAATACTATAGTTGAGTAATTTTCATTTGTGTTCCAAAATATATATTTAGTGGTTAATTAACTTTTAAGTACTGCTTAAAAAATAAATAGTGTCATGTTGGAACAAATTTAAATATCATACATTATTTCTAGTTAAAAGTAATAATTTTGACTCTCTGGTTTTCAATTGGTTGTTTGCTGATATTATTAGCACAGTATGCACTAAAGCCTCTGGTACAACATGAAAGCCGTAATAAAATCTACTGTAAACCATCCATGAAGGGGGCTTTCATAGATGTGATTATGTGAGCCTAGAGGCTACGTCGCAATAATTGGCCTCCTGTGAAGCTGGTGTTCTGTAATTGTTCCTGGAAGCTCAGTGAACGAGAAGATTGGATTTCACAACATTTACATTTGTTGACTGATATTTTTTAGCCAAGAGTATCTACCTGTCCATTGTTCTGTTGGTTAATACCTTCCTTAAAATTCAGAGTATATGTCACTTTCTCTAAGAAGTTTCCCATGGCCTTTTGGGAGAATTAAACTCTCCTGGCTTTGTATTTCCCAAGTTTCCCTTTTCCATTTTTATAGCAGCGTGTATTTACTGAAAAATTATTGTTCCTTTACTGTGTTTATCTACACACACTAGGTAACCATTTCCTTACTAACAGACTGTCTTTCCTGTATGCACCTCCAACACCTGGTACGGGGCTTGCTGTGGCTAGACTTAAAACCTATGGAATAAAAGAATGAGTGAATACACCCAGGACGTGAAATGGATAAAGCTAATCTGGCATCTAATAATAAGTCTATTTGTGCCAATCTAACAATTTAATTATATTTCTCTGTATTTCAGTATTTCTAAATTCACATCATTTTTTCACTTAAACTTGCTCAAGGTAGAGGTATTTAAGTTCTTAGAATCACAAGTAAACTCATTGGAGAAGCAGGCTAAGTGTGTCTTTGTATTCATGACTAAGATTCCCTCACAGGTATCTTTAAAGAACAATTAATAAAAATAATTATAACAAATGCTAAAGGTACAAAGCACTATAAAATATTCAAGAAGTATCATACAATTTTCTCATTGTAAGTAATCAAGTCTATTAATCGTATTTTAGATTCTCTTTTTTGGGTGCAACCTCTTTTCATTAAATTATTAAAACTAGTCATTTCAAAAGAGAAAACACATTTTCTTTGTCTTATGGAAAGTTAAAGAGGCCAATAATTTGTAAAACCATCAAAATAACTTTCACTCCAAGTAACTTTGTCATTAGATAAACTCATATGTGAGTACATGATATCCACTTCTGGAAAGCAGACACCATTGGCATGAGGCCTTGATGATAATCAATATTAAGTTTAAAAACTAAGGACAGGGGAAAAGGAAATCTTCCTTGTAATTTACTATATTATCACCCGCGTCCTCCAGAAGGTAGAGTTTAACCCCACCTCCAAGAGTATGGGGTGAATTTAATGACCCATTTCCAAATAATGGAGTTTGCATAAGGAAAAATAGCCACTTTACAGTGGAGAATCCTGGCAAACACTGCCTTAGCCAAATGATCAAGGTTAGCATGCCTGGTGATGTCATGTTGGAAGAATATACCCCTTACAGATTGTGATGAGAAAGGCACTACACCGAAGGCTAATCATGAGAAAAGCATCAGACAAAGCTGAATAGGGGAAGCTTCTACAAAATATATGTGACTGGTACTTCTCAAAACTATCAAGGTCATCAAAAGGAGAGTCTGAGGAACTCTTGCAGTCTAGAGTATCCTAAGGAGACATAACTAAATGCAATGAGGGAATCCAAATTTGGACTTCAAAAAGGATGTTAGTGGAAAAACTGGTGAAATTCAAATAAAGTCTGGTATTCAGTTAATAGTAATAGACCAATGTTGGTTTCTTCGTTTTGACAAATGTGACATGGCAACATAACATATTAACATTAGGGGAAACTGTGTAAAGGTTATATTGGAACTCTATACAATCTTTGCAAATTTTCTATAATTCTGTAATTATTTCAAAATAAATTTTACATATAAAACATAAGGGCAAATGAAACAATTGAAAATACTAAGTGAATATAGTTTTTAATTAATTAAAAGGTCAGTTAATCATGGTATCAGAATAATTGATACAAATATTAATATTAATTTACTTATGTTAATTGAAAATGAATCAATATATGCTTATTAATCAATCTTCTGATGTCTGGAAAAAGCTTACTTTATAAGTTTGTTGCCACATGTTTTGGTACATTAGTCAGAATGAACGTAGGTCTTAATTTTAATCCAAGAAGTCAGTTACATTAAGGTCAAAAAAGAGATCTTCTAGTTTATTATTAACATGTCAGTTATTGTATTAATATTAAAAATGTTTATCTGCAATACCCAACATGGTATGGGAAAAATCATGAGATGTTAAATTTTTATGAAGGCTGTATGGATTAGTTTGGGGTTCCTTAAAAATCAGGGCATCTCTAGAAGGAAAGTGCCTAAGAACCTCTAAAGTGCTGTGTAGTGTCAGGCTATGTCAATCTAGTCTGTGTTAAATGTCTGACAGTTGGTTTACATTTCAAGTGGTTGCATGGGTCGGAATGTGGTTGGTGCCATCTAAAGGTAACAGTATGCTCAAAGTTTATTTAATGAGGGCATATTTTATCTGTATTTATTTATATCTCAAATTTAAATTTTTAAGAATCAAGATCCTTGTAGTTCTTTATGGAAAGTTTGATAAAATAGATAAGAGGTGCTTTCTGAAGAGATCCCTCAATGCAATGTAGAGATATTAGTCAGTGGGCATAGCATAGGATTGGACAGATAGATTTCTATCTACTAATACGACTCTGTGTGTTTTACAGGAGACAGTGAGATTTCACATCACTTCGTACTTAGTCTTCATGTGACTGTGTTGTAGTTTGTATCTACAGTGAAATGAGTGTTTCCAAAAGGAACTAGATCCTCAAGAAAACACATTATCTACTAAGAGGACTATATTAACATGTAATAACTGAAAATAAAATCTGAAACCAGAATGGATTATTACAAAAGAATGAAATATTTATTTTTAATTAGTTGATATCCTCAAACATTGCTCTCCATCGAATCATCCCAAAAGTGATGAGATACCTAGAAATCACGTAGAATATAAATTTGATCTCTCAGACATTGATAAATGTTCCCAGTGAATGATAAATTTATTTCTGATTTCTATAAATTTCAGGTGTAAAAGGTAACACAGTACCAGTAAAACTAGGTTTGGTGGAATAGTCTAAACATCTCAACTCTTTATTATTGAATTATTTACTACTGAATAATGAAAGTCAGTAAAGCATTGCTAAGTATCTTATCTATTAGGGCTATAAAGTATTTATATGCTTTCATAAATGTCAGTGAAAGAGGATAGGTAAACAAATGTCACTGGCTATAAATTAGAGTTTGGAAAGGCTATCATACATAGCACAGTGTTTTAAATCATAACATTTCTTGATCTTTTATCCTTTGAATGAACCTTGGTGTAGTCGGCAATTTTTTCCACAAGGGAGAGGAGTCAGGACTCCTAATTGCCGAGGTACACTTCCAATCTTAATGGTAATATTATTGAAGAATTATATTTGAAAGTAGCAGCAGTTTGTATTGTAAACCTCAATGAATAAAATCATAATGACACAACAGATAGCCATTAATTATGAAATACCATGTTTTAAAGCACTGGCTGTGGAAGGAGAAATGCCACCTTTGAATAAATGGCTTCCTCTGTCTGATCTGACCTCCTCCCACTTTGATGTGAAGGTGATAAATCATGATGTGCAGTGACAACAGGGGACCTTATTAATAGCAACATCCAAGTCTTCTGGCTTTCACTGCAAGTGCAAGTGACATGCAAAGAGGTTTTCCTCTGCAGCTGAAAGAATGTGCATTTTCTATGAGAATTTCTTAGAAATGGATATAGAATTTCTAGGTCGTGCATCTAAGCTCTTCACCTATTAGGCAGTGCAGGAGTTCTTGGAATGTGCTCCATCAAACCATTATCATAAGGATTTGGATTCAGAATTAGTATAGTAGTTATATTCTTGAAACAAAGAATATCATATTTAACTTATTTCCCTTTACTGGAAATAAAATTGAGGCAGTAGGCAAAGGATCTAATTTTTACTAATTTAATCATTTGAAAGAGAAATCAAATTTTTAAATGACAACTAAAAATTTTTTATTTAGTTATTTTTATATTTTCACCTTACTTATTACATCATTAAAGACTGTTGACTCTGATCATGTTTTTTAATTGTATTTTTTCAATTATCTTCAGCTTAGTTGTTCTTATACTGCCTCTGGATTAGTTTCCTGTGAAAATCACAGCTAGACAATAATAAGAAGCAGTGTAGTTCAATTCCTAATTTACCAGTTTTTTGGTACTCCTCAAGTAAAAGTTAAAGACTTGCATGAATGAATAGAAGCAGTATGAATTTAAGAAGTCAGGATTTAAGTCCAAGATTAAGCGTTGTGTGACTTTGGACATGTCACTTATCTTTGAGAAGTACTGTGTTTCCCCCAAAATAAGACTTAGCTGCACCATCAGCTCTAATGCGTCTTTTGGAGCAAAAATTAATATAAGACCTAGTTTTATTTTAATATAAGACAAGGTATAATATAATATAGTATAATATATAATATAATATAAGTAATATCAGTAATATCAGTAATATCAGTAATATAAGTAATATAATATAATATACTGGGTCTTACATTAATTTTTGCTCCAAAAGATGCATTAGGGCTGATGGTCCAGCTAGGTCTTATTTTTGCGGAAACACGGTAGCACCTACATCTTTAAAATAAAAATAACCATGCTGGCATTATCTAACATAAAGATTGTGTGTGTGTGCTGACCATATGAAACAATGTATATACATGAGCTTTGAAAACAGTAAACATATATAAATTAAAGGTAGTTTTATAAATCTTATTGCCAAATAAAAAATACAATTATTCGGATCATTAATAGTTTGGGGATAAGATGAGAACTTTTCTCAACTATATCTTTGTTTCTGTCATCAGCATACTCATTCTGAAATTGGTTTACATAGATACTCTATATCTTACTTTACATTTGACTTGCCTTTTCCCCTCCCAAATGTTTTTGCCTTATAATTTAGAAATATTTATTATTTCAGATTTACTTTGACCAATAAATGCTCTAATGTCACTGTCTGTAATAGCTCGGATTCCTCTCCATGATTTGTGACTTCTTGCCTTCTGCCTGAGCTTTCCCTCTATTCTGGGCTCTCCTGTGCACAAAATGGCATGTTTTCACAGATTTTCTGGAAACTATCCACTGGTGTCAAGAGCTGAGTGAATAGAGTAAATTTAGCCTTGGGAAGTCTTGGGAAAGAGCACTGGCAAGGGATCAGACTGGCCTTCCATGACCCTTGACCTTTTTCCTCTTTTTCTCATGCTTGGTGACCTTCCATAAGCCACTACCAGGCCAAGGAACCTCCTTCCCTCTCTTAGAAAAACCCCAAAGAAGTGGGACCCATTCCCCAACCACCACCACCACAGAAAACAGCTTCTGTTTTTAGAAGGAGCCCCCCTCTCAGTCTGACCACACCTTCCCAGTGCTCTCATATTCTGGCATAGAAAATATTCTGCTCCTTGTAAGCAAAATGAAATACATGCCGAAATAGTTTCAAAGAGATTTTATTAGCCTTCTTTGAAGGCCAAGAATGCCCCCCACCATTTAGTGCTTCTTGGTTTTCCACTTGCATATAAGTATACCCATACATGTGTATAGTTAGCTCATTTCTTTTGAGTATCAAGTGAGTTTCCTTTATGATTTTGGTGCCAAAAGAACAACAACAAAAACAATAACAGTATTTATACCTTTTTTATTACGGTCTTACAATAGCTTCAAATAGCTCTAGAAATGAAAGCCTAATTGAATTCCGTGTTTACTATGTTAAATGTATTAAATATCATTAAAGATGTAGAACTTTATTTTGACTCCATGTGGACCAAGGTTATTATTATTAATTATTATTCAAAATATCTTAGATGTATCTATTACTTTGGACAAATGATATCTTTATTTATTCTATATGTATTCATCTTTAGAAAAGGATTCACTCAATGTCAATTAACATTATGGGTTACTTCATTGCCTTGATTGTAATCTGAAAATTTAGTTATAAATTAGGAATATAAAAAGTACACTGTTGAACTTTAAGAGCTATATATTTACCATGTAGATGTTTAAAACAACATATTTAAATGATTAATACAGCACTTGAAATAATAAATCTGCCATTTGAGTGTAAGAAATTAGATAGTATTGGTTCCATTTTCCCAGTTATATAGTTTATATTTTAATACAGAATATTTTATGTATATGTCCACTTTCCATCTGTTTCTAAATATATCCAAACAAGATTTATATAATAAATAAAACACTGTGTTCTTAGCTTTTTCATGAGTCAAAAGTGTCATTATCCATCCAAAAATGAATAGTAACAATTTTAGCATCACATTATCAGTGCTTCAACTTTTACTTTTTACATATTCAGACGTAACAAAAAGTTTTAAAACTAATCCATGAAACTTATATTTGAGGGTCATTGTTCCCTCCCTCTTTAATATACAGAAAAATACTTCTGTTACTATAACATTATAGACACTTCAAAAACTTGTACTAACTAATACATTTCTAAATGCCAAATAAGTGATAAATTGTTATGACTATAGAAGAAAAACCTGCCCAAAATGAATTGGGGACATGAGGACACTCCAATGGAGTACTAAGAATTAGAACTGGAGTTGTATATGGCACAATCAACTAGAGATGGAAGGCATTTCAGATAGGGAATCTAAATATGTAAGAAGATGTATTTGAAGAAGCAGAGGGTTCTTACAGAGAAATGGTGTAACCTGTAAAGTTGGGAAAGTCCAATAAGTTTCGCTTTGGTAAAAATAAGATAATTGGATTTGGTCCTCTAGGCAATAAAAATCATTAACTAAACAATTCTGTAAAACGGTTATAAAATCAACTGAAAAATGCTTTGTCAAAAAAATGAGAGTTTATTCAATTACTTTCTTCATTTCTCCAAACTCTCATATTTTTCAGGAAATGTGACAAGGTACTATGTCATGCCCTGTGTGAAATGAAAATTGTATTAAATTGAAATTCCTATTCTTGGGAGCAATTTCATTCCATAGGAAGTTTACTTTCTAGAAAATAAAGTAATATTGACGCAAACACTAATAACATAAGAAAGATCATTATCAATGCTCTAAGAGAGAAACCACAACAATATGACAGGTATTCAAGAGAGGGTTCAATAATACAGGGGAAACTCCAAGGAAGAGATCTCAGAAAGAGGTGAGAAGACCAAAAATAGAACCCTGTTGAAGAGAAGAAAGGTCTGTGAAAGAAAATATAATAAAAGAAAATTAGTATAATAGCAAGAGAGGATGGAGGGAGGGAAAGAGGGAAAGAGAGACAGAGAGAGAAACAGAGGGAGATGTTTGTTATGCATAGTATTATTAACAACATATAAATTATTTTAAGATAGGAACTAAAAAATATCTGTGAACATCAAGTAGATCATGAGCAGTTTTAGTAAGGGAAGAAGCGAAAGTCCTTGGGATGTTTGTGAAGCTTCATTTCTACCTTATCTGGAGCTATCTCTTTCTAATTGTTCTTATTCAGATCCCAAATCTTTGTCAATCATGACTTAGCAAAGGACTCACTACTTCAGACCTCGACTTCCTACCCTCTGTTTAGAAACAGTCTCTTGTTTACTGCAGGTCACAGTTTTCTTCCCAGTGACATTTGGCATTTCATCAGCCAGGTCATCCCCATCACTACTTCTCTCTACCTCCAACCAGTCACATGGAAGAGATAGGAGCAGATGAAGTGACCATGGGCTCTTGGCATTCCATTATTTTATGAACACATGTATCCTGGATTTTGTTCATTAAATGTCATTTAAGAAACATCAACATTAAGACATACTGGTTTGTGTATATAAGTCAAGTATTTTGTGACTTTTGGAGATATCAAATGAAAACTCAACAATGGGAATAACAACGGGGCTGATACAGACATAATTTGAAGTGGAGTAAGTCACACCTATAGTACATGGACATGTCATTCCTGTGTTTCCGTTTCTTCTATAGGCACCGTTCCCCATAGGAAACACTGATTCTCTCAGGGGCTTTTATTACAGGACAGGACCCAGCAGAGGAAAGAAATCGCCTTGTTGTGCACATGAGACGGGCTTGGTTTTATAGTTGGTGAAAATAAAGATGTCTTCAGAAATTGTCAATTTATGTTTATTTATAATTCTGGGTAATTAACATTAGCCAATACTATTTGGATATTTATGTTCAAGGGGCTATGTTTACTGAAAGTTCATCATTAAATAGGGTAGTTCAATGTTGCTAAATATGTCCAGGATCATCCCAATGTATGTCTATCTTTGAAATCACATTCTTTAAAGACATTTAAAAAAAAATCTTTGTGAGTAATATAGGTTGCAAACTTTGAAAATGATTCATCTGAAGAAATAGGCTTTCAACCATGGTTCATATGCCCTCACCTCCATTTGATAATCTTATAATAAGGTCACTGCCATAGGACTCTTACATGTACTTTCAAAGCCATAAAGATAATTAATTCTGGATCCAAGGTTAGGCAGTACTCTAGATGGAGTTGAAAACACATTTACTGTTGTTGTTATTGCTTTATAAGTGTTTGAAAAGTCTTCACTACATGAGTTTTTTTAATTTTTTTTACACAGAAACTGTATTATGTAGGCACAGTGTAAAATATCTTTAATTTAAAACGTGCTGAAAATATTTTGAAAGAAGAAAGGACACTGATATACAAGCTTGGAAGAATAATCCCTTTAGGGTTAAACTCATGAATGAGAATCAATTTCGTTTTTCATATGGTTTCACTCTGTGCTCTGTGTCCTGCAGTAGGCCACACTGTACTTGGTTTTCAAAATTTTATTTTACATTTCTGAACTGTGGTTCATCTATTTACGTATTAAGATTATACATTATCATATTTGAAGCAATGCGTGGTATGTTTTCAAAAATCTCATTCTAAAGGGATTACCAAAGGTATGTGGATCTTTTTCTGTTAAAATAAAAATATTTACTCATGTTTTCAAAAGAACAAATATGTGCCTCTGTGATTAATGTCCAATAAACAACACTGTCTCTTTTTTTGCAGCTGAAAATCATGTTTCTGCAGTGAGGATTTTTTTCCAGAGAGACACTTTTTAAAATGCTTAGGTAATGAATGGCATTGTTCTTAATACACACCTAATTGTGCAAATACTCACTCATTAAGTTTGCAGAAATGACTGAATACATAGTAACGTATCATAAACATAATGTACTATAGGTTCTAACACTAAAATAAGGTGGACTTAGGGTGCTATCACTTGTAATAATTAGGATGATCAATGTATAGTGCTTTTTAATGGCATTTTTGAAGCAGAAGGATGGAATGCCATGTGTCATAATTCTTCTTCTATGAACAGTTTTCTTTGTTTCCATGAGTACAGGTTAGATTTCCTTGCAAAGATTCTGATTTAGTCTACAACTTGATTTCCTCTGTCATTTTAACCACATTACATTTCTGTTTCACAGGTGCATTGATTGCTGCTTGGCTCATTGCTTGTATTATTTTTTTAGATCAGGCAATTAAACTTACTCTAACTCCACGAATAAAAAAATGTAGACTACAAGATAAAATAGTAAAAGGAAAAATGATCTTGAGATATTGGAAATACGACCAATTTTTGAACTCAAGCAATTAACTTTAAGAGTTCTTTTTTTTAATTTATTGGGGCGACAATTGTTAATGAAATTACATAATTTCAGGTGTACAAATCTGTATTACATCATCTATAATTCCCATTGTGTGTTTACCACCCAGAGTCAGTTCTCCTTCCATCACCATATATTTGATACCCCTTACCCTCATCTCAGAGTTCTTTATAAATATGTAATTTTTATTCATAACTCTGTGCCATCTGGACATAGTTAGAACTCTTAATTGTATGAGTTATACATAAATATCTATACTATACATACTTGATAAATCTTTCACAAATTAAAACCTTATTAAGATCTAGTTTGTCAACAGCATGGTTAGCATTCTTGGGAATGAACAGACATCAGAAGTTATCTCCCTTTGTGGAAGTTCAAACCTCGTAGATACAAAGCTTATTTTTTATGCAAAAATAACAAAATTATTAAATAGGAAAATATGTCAGTGTGCATAATGGAGCAACAATACAGTATGTCGTTGTATACAGCACAAGACAACGAGGGATTTACTATCAAATTATCTGCAGGAGGAGTATTATAGGATTTCAGTAAAACAAATATGTTCAGTAAAGGGGAAAGGGACAAAATTAAACATGAACTTTCTTAAAGGAAATTAATTATATATACAGAAAGGCCAAAAAAGCCTTTTTAAGGATATAATGGTGAAAGCAAATTGCGAAGTGAAACCATCTGTGTATTGTATGTCTAGGGGAAAGCGGAGAAGCTACTTTAACTGGAGTAGAAAGTTGGTGTAGGAGACTAGGGAAATAAGAATGGAAGGTCTGCTGAGACTGCCTAGTGGAGGGCAAATGGGTGCTCTGTAAACAGCTAAGGGGCTACTGGTGAATTGAGAGAATCTCGAGACAGAAAAGAAAAGATGAAAGGGATACTTAATAAGAGATGTGGTTCAAAATGGGTGGCCAGCAGGCTGCAAGAGATGAGTAGAATATTGGCCTGAAGGTAAAGGAACTGAACATTAGTTATAACTACCAGTGTTTAGGAGGACAAATATTTACTTCTCTGAAATATTTGGGTGAGGAGGATAAGTTGTGGACAGAAACATCTTATATTTAATTCATATTTTCAACCAAAGGTGAAGAACTGGGAAAATAAAAATACGTATAATAATAGTCAAACAGTTCCTCTAGAATAGTTATATCACAGTAAAATATATTGTAATGCATTACATAACACTTTGTATTTTAAAACATTAATTTTTATAATTCAGAAATGTAAATTAAAAAGAGGAAAAAAAAGACTAAGGAATTTAGAGTACATGTGATATCCTCTAGAAGTTCCATTTACTTACTTGATATAAGAGAAATATAAAAATAGAAATTAAAAGAATGTTACTCAATATACTTAGTTACTAATTTAAATATTATTCATTAATACATTTTAAAAATGTTTCACTTTTTTATTTTAATTATGATTAAACAGTTTGTAAAATAAAATGTCAAAGTTCTGGTTCTGAATTTAGTTAAATTTAATATGTGGTGCAATTTATTTAGGAGCAAAGTGATTTTGCAGCAAAATAGGTGAATCTAAAAGGAAAAAGTGTATTATTGTCCATGATTGCTAAATCATGATAGTCATTTCAAATTCACTCACCAAGTATAGAAAGGACGCTGATGTTATTGATATTGAAAATTTCCACATTCATTAGCTGACTGTGTCTCTGTCTTAACTGATGTCAATCAGTTCTTTGGCAAACTAATTGGAAGACTCTCCCCCCCGCATATTTTAATAAATAGGTCTAAAGCCTACTGAAATTCTTTATTTTTAATAGTTTTAGACATTGAACAAATTGTGTTTCCAAATATAAGTGTTCATAGTGTCCATGGGAACTTCAGTTGCTTCAAATATTATCTTGAAAAGACGGATTAAATATGTCTGTATGTTTTCCAAACCATCTACTCGGCAGCAGTCTGCTGAAAGGTGGTAAATTTGGACTTCTTCCATTTATAAGAGAAAACTGTTTAATGTACCTTTAACTCTGATTTTTTTAAGTGTTTTACATGAGAAAGTCAGCAAAGCATTCTGTAGTGTAAATGAAGTCCATGGTCACTGCCCATTTATCATTATAGAATATTGTGAAGAAGTTTCTATAAATCTTGTTTGTTTGTTTCTAAAACATCCTGTAGAAGAGCACTTTGGGCTCTTCATCCTTCAATTTCTCTCTTGCATTTCATTAGGCAGGAAGGATGGAGTGAAAGTAATTCACATAAGGTGTTATCTCTTGGTAACCTTTGTCTGGAATCTACTTCAGTTGTTACACTTACAGTGGCCCCTCACCACAAAACATGACTTTTGTTAAATGTCATCTACTACTCAGAATGTATCATTCTTTATACATTTTTTTAATATATAAATTTTATTGGGGAATATTGGGGGACAATGTGTTTCTCCAGGGCCCATCAGGTCCAAATTGTTGTCCTTCAATCTTGTTGTGGAAGGCAAAGCTCAGCTCCAAGTCCGTTTTCAATCTTAGTTGCAGGGGGCACAGCCCACCATCCCATGCAGGAATCGAACCGGCAACGCTGTTCTCGAATTCTAACCAGCTGAGCCATCCAGCCGCCCCCATACATCTTTTTTATTTACTATCTTAAACTATGGTTTTCACAAGCTAAGACAAGGTAGAAACTTTCATATTTGCATATTGGTATGAACACAACCTTCCAAAATTACATAATTTGACATGTGTACTCTTTCAACTTGTCAGCAAGATTCTCTGTGTGAATTCCACCCCCCTAAAAAATCTTTGCTGACAAGAGAATTCATTTAAATTGTTGCCATATTGTTTTTTTTATATAATATTTCTGTCATTTTCTTTGACCAGAGCAGAAGAAATCTACATTTCCATAATAGTGTAATTTCATTAAATTAGAAATTGCAAAAGATATTTCAAAATATTATTTAATGTGGGACATTTCTGTAAAGTGATGGTTTATCATGATTTTTAACATTTCGGAAAAAGTGGGAGAGGTTTGTCTTTATTAATAAAATCTTTAGTTTTAAAATGTCTTGCTCCACCATGAAGCCCGAAGCTACTAGAAAATAAGTACATTAAGTATTACTAATATTTAGTATACAAACGATACTGGCAGCCTCACTCAGTCTACTGGGTACATAGAATATTTCAAGAGAAAGTTAGCATTTGATCAGTCCAAATCTCAAAGTAGAAATTACACTTACAGAAGTTAGTACTAGCCTTCAAGAACCATAATTTAAGTAATATCCTCAATATTTGGTCAATTTCTTATCAGATACGACTTGATTGTCGTTGTTCCACAGCACCCCCCAATATGATTGAAAGGGAGTTCGTGACAGGAAAAGGAGAATCAGATTTGCTAGTTTCTCGTTCACTTGTGTTTGCATACTTTGTCCTATATTCAATTCATGTATACACTTTTCAAGTCCTATATTTTTTTGGAGAAGATTGAATTATGCTACTCTAGATTATAGAATCCTTCAGTCTATGTATTAGTATACAAGGAAGCACCAATACATTAAACATGTGAAAATGAAAGAAAAGTTTGAGCATGTGTTTGCTTGATCAAATTCTGATGATCTCAGAATAGCGTATGTAGCAAATGGATAAAGTGGGGCTGCCAATAGCAATTTGTACACTAAATATTAGTAATACTTAATGTTTCCTATTTTATAGAAAAAAATGTATGAGTAAAAATTAATGAAACACCTGGAGAATGTTCTGCAGATTCTGATAAAGTAGTTCTGGGGTAGAATCTGTGAGTTTGCTCCCAGGTGACTCAGGCGGCTGGTCCCTGGACCACACTTAGAATAATAAGATCCTGCAAAATTTCAGTGCTTCTTCTTACACTGTAGGAAGCTTCCAATCTGAAGACAGCTATTGACAGTACGGTGTCATTAAGGGTTTTCTAAGAAACAAATAAAATCAAGTTTATTTTAAGGACCAAAGAAAGAGATACCAATTTTAAAGCTACTCAGTAGTGATGTTAAAAGGGTTAGTGTTGTTATTGGATATGGAAAATAATGGATATATTGTAAGAGAAATGTAAATCTCATTGTAAATGAACAAATCCTATTGATATTGGAGCACCTTTAAATATTATTTTGAGATGTTCTTCTCTCGTTTATTTAAAACAGCAGAAATATCAAATCTCCTAAGTAAACTGGAAAAGTATAAAGGATGTTTTGAAGTACTTCACTTTTTAAAAAACATGAAAACAACCCATATTGATTTTCCACATCTACTCATTGTGCTAAGTTGGTAATGATGTATACCAATTATTTCAACATTTTGGTACTAAAATGAATTTAGAAAAGGCTTAATAAATAAAGGAATCCCTTTAATAGGGGTTTCTATAGATGATATATTTACTAACTCATTTCACTATTTTATCTTTGTTTTGAATAGTTTCTTCCCCTTATTATGGGTGTTACCATTTTGAGATATCACACTCTCTTGGTAGGGTAAAAAAAAAGAGCAGTAAGAGGGATTGCTGCAATTAGAATGAAAATATAATGACCTAGAAAAGAAGAAGGTCAAGGAGAGAAAGAAAGGCAAGGAATATTGGGAAAGGAATGAATGAAAGGTTCAAGAGAGTTCAAAATGACTATCTGGTGAGATTGGTAACAATCTCAGTGACTCAGCTTCACATGTCTGTTGCCTGATGCATTTCTGGTACAAGGACAGAGCACAGTCATCCCTGTCACTTGTAGCCTACGTTTTCATTAGAAAGACAATAGCTATCATATGATACTAGCACTGGAGTCTCAAGATCAAATACAAAAAATAATTTGAATGCTTCTAAAGTGAGCCTCGGAACCCCTGCTATCCAGCCAGTGGTATCATGTAGCTCTTGTCAGAGCCCTAGTAACCTTGTCAAGAGCTGTGCCCCAAACTTCTGCTTTTCAATGTGAGAGAGAGAGACTAGGATGGACATGAGAGATTATTTTTAGATCACTGAAAAGGTAATCTAGAAACCCCCAAGGCATATTTGTGTTTTATGATTCCCAAGTCAGTATTACTGTCTTCAGGCTATGGAAGAAAATATATGGGGAAATAAGTGAATTTCAGCGCTATTCATATGCTGGTCAGGATTCGTATGGCACTCACAGATAAAATAGCCAATGTGGAAAAGTATCGGTCAAAATTGCATTTCTTGATTCAAGTATGCCATGAAGGGGTCACAATTCATTTAGAATATCAGCGGAGTCATTGTCCATCCCAATCAATTTAATACAAAAAGCAGAAAGGGAATCATTAGGGGACACACACACACACACGCACGCACAGACACACACACAATCAGTTCTGGGCGTCTGTCTGCATGCAGACCTCAGGCCAAAACAGATTAAGTACCAAAGAGTAGACAAAAGGGAAATCCCAGATTTCATTGTGCATTTCTTTGGTGCTGCTCCTATTATGTGACTAATGAAACTTTCATTTTCAATCAGTGTGTTTTACAGCTGCACCTAATCATTGTTTTTGAGACCTAAAACTATGATGTGTGGTAGAAGCTATAGCTGAGATGAGGGGGGATGGATGGCCATTGTCAAATTATTAAGAGAAAGTTTCATTATATATTAGAAATAAAAAAGTTGATATTTTATTCACATCTCACTTTTGAACTCTGGTTCCAGCTGCCAAAATGAACTGTATGAGTCAAAATTGCACAACTTTTCACAAGTAAATTTTTTTCTAAATAATGTAAAATGTGATCAAACTATAGTGTGATAACCACAGTGAAAGAACAACTCAAGTTAGCCTTGTTTGTGTTGAAATATCAATCATGATTGTTCTAAGTCACTTTCAGTATATTTATACTAACACGTAAAATTTAATGTTTCAATGATTATCATCTCTTTTATATATGAAAGGACAAAGCATAAATAATTCACTTAAGGACTCCCAACAAATATGTATTGAACCTCCAATTTGAACCAAATCATGACTCTAACCTGGTATTCTTAATAATTTAGGTTCAGAGAAAGCAACAGATTTACACCAAATGTTACGCAAATGCTTTTAGATGTTTAAATACGTATAATATGTATCTGCTTATCTATATCATGCATAGATATAAACATAAAAAAACACCGTGAACATCTCAGCATACACAAATAAAAGTCTATTTCAAATACATGAAGTAGCTTATTTTTAAAAATTTTAACCACATAAAATTCAGTCTTAAAAATCATTTTCCATTTTTATTTGACCCTATTGACATTTCTTTGTCCATCCAGGATTCTAAAAAAATGTAAAATTATTTTACAGAATGAGAAAGTAATGAATTTTAGTAGATCCACTGCCACTCAAATCCAGACACACTGTGTCTTTCATAACTTTAACAACAAAACATCCCAGAAAACAATATATCTGAAGACGTTTGGTACAAGACTTCATCGTAGAAACTGTGTTCAGTGCTCAAGCAAGCTCAGTCCCTATGTGCAGTTTCTGAACATCTCAGGTTTAATATAAACGTAATCCTGTTAATCCTGTTTCATTACATGTGTAATCAAGTTAACAAGCGGTATCAGGCATCCGTAGGAATTAGAAAGTAGGATTTATTTTTAATTAGTGTTTTGTACTTTAAAACTTCAGCATTTTGCTATAGAAGTGCAAAGGGATGAGGTTAAAACTCAAATTTAAAAATATATGATTTTTCCATGAATCGTGTGTGAGTTGGATTTTAGATTTTACAAAAACAAATATTTTCAACAGTTAAAGGGTATTTCTGCTGTTTCTTTGCTCTTAATTTTGAGGAGTTTCTTTAATTTGCACATTGTCCTTGTCACACGTCTTACACTAAAAGGTGGTGTTTAGGGATTTTTGTTTTAAGTGTTTCCCTGGTTTGATCTGGGGGGGAACCTTTCAGTTGCATTTACTTTTTTCATTACTCACAGCTTACACAGTAGGCTTGATTTTTAACTCTTATGTGTACATATGCATTTTCATTCTTGTGTTCATGCACTAATTTGGAAATATACATACACATATATGTATATAGATAGATAGATATAGATATGTGTCTGTATATATATATGACATGTATATATGTATATATAACAGTCATATATATGACTGTGGCTTTAAAATGAAAGAACTATTTTTCTTTAACTTAAAACATAATTTTCTTATTTAAAAATTTGGCTTTCTTAAATGTCTGCAATAAGTTGAAAATAAATTAAAAACTATTTTTTAACTCTGCCAAGGGTCAAATTTTCAAAATTCAGGCTTAAATATTGCATTATTAGGTTGGGGAATAATATATTCATGTATATACATATTTAAATGCATACATATTATAAATACACCCACATATTTTCTTTTTCCTTAATTGAAATTTTGTAGGTTTTGATCCACAGTAATATTCCATATGACAGGTTGTAAGCAATGAAATCAGTATATAGTTCTGCTGTCAATATCACAGTCAGGTCAGAGGAGAATTACTTGAAAATATTTAATAAAGAGATACTTCTGCTGCATATGCCCAAAATGAAGCTATCCTGGCTTAACTGCAAAAAGACTTTGCATATATTTAATAATAAACTAGAAATTGTCATAGAAATTGTTATAGAAATTGTTAAATGGCACTCCATTCTGTGTACTTAGGCAAAATTTCTGGCGTCATCCATGACCCTTCTCGTACACCTGTACCCCACATTTAATCCATTAGCAAAACATATAGGCTCAATTTTCAGACTATATTCCAATATCATAGTATAGCACCACCTTTACACCTATTATTTAGATTCAAGTCACCATCATCTCTTGCCTGGATTATTGCAATCATCTCCTAACTGGTCTCTTTGATCGCATCCTTCTTATCTTTGTTTCTATTCTCAGTTTAGCAGCTAGAGTATACACAACCCTCCAGTAGCTACTCACATTACTCAGAGTAAAATCCAAAGTTTCTACAATGTCCTTTAATGCCCTACTGTTCTGGTCCAGTTGCCTCCTATCTGACCTTATTATATTCTACTATTCTTGCTCATTCTGCTACAGTACTACTGCCATCCTTACTATGACTGGATATTTCAGAAATGCTCATCTCTCATATTCTACGAACTTGCTATTCCCTCTGCTGACATGCTCTTTTCCCACATAGATACATGGCCAGCAATCTTATCTCCTTTATCGTCACTCAATGAGAACCCTCTCGTCAAAGCTCCAAATAAAACTGCAGACCATTCGCCAACAAACAAATAATAGTGCCATTTCCAAGTTGCCTTAGCCCCTTTATTTATCTTCTTAATAGTTATTGCTTTCTAACATACCATTTAATTTACTTATTTATCTAGTGCATTTTTTTATCTCCTCAACCAGAGTGCAAGCTCTGTAAGGGCAAGGACTTTTTCTTTTCCTCATTGCCATATGCAAAGTATTTTGAACAGCACCTGAAACCTAGCAGGCAATCGATAAATATTTGTTGAAAAAAATGAATACATTTATTGCAAGAAGATCACAGGGATGGAAAATATACAGGTTTCATTGCTACATTTGTTTTGTACATAATCAAAAATGTTACCAAGATATTTTGGAGAGGAAGTAAAAATAACAATTGTACAGGTATTAGAAGGGAGGTTTGGCATATGTAAAACATTTTAAAGACATATTTATTCTTTCAGTCCAGTATTTTAAATTCAGATTATTTGTGTATCTAAATAGCAAATGAATAGCAGTTTCAAGTTTTCAAAGTCTTATGAAAAGAAAAACATCTAAATGACTGACATAAAGAAATAAAGGAGGCAAATATATATATATATATATATATATATATATATATATATATATATATATATATATATATATACTACTTGGAAATGTCAATTATCAAGAAAACAAATACATTAATTCTATGACCTTGGGCAAATTACTGACCCTTTCTGGTTCAAATCTTCCACATTTTTAAAAATGAGGATGTTGAAAAACATTGCTTCTTAGACTCCTTATAGCTCAAGGATCTTTCATTCTTTTTTTTATTTTAATTTATTGGGGTGACAATTGTTAATGAAATTATATAATTTCAGGTGTACAATTCTGTATTACATCATCTATAAATCTCATTGTGTGTTCACCACCCAGAGTCAGTTCTACTTCCATCACCATATATTTGATCCCCCTTACCCTCATCTCCCACTCCCCACCCCCCTTACCCTCTGGTAACCACTAAACTATTGTCTGTGTCTATGAGTTTTTTTTTTTTTTTTTTCTCATTTGTTTGTCTTGTTCTTTTGTTGTTTTTGGTTTATATACCACATATCAGTGAAATCATAGGGTTCTCTGCTTTTTCTGTCTGACTTATTTCACTTAACATTATACTCTCAATATCCATCCATGTTGTCACAAATGTTCCTATATCATCTTTCCTTAATGCCGAATAGTATTCCATTGTGTATATATACCACAACTTCTTTATCCATTCATCTATTGAAGGACATTTTGGTTTCCATGTCTTGGCCACGGAAACAAAGTTGCAGTGAACATTGGAGCACACGTGTCTTTATGGATAAATGATTTCAAATTCTTTGGGTAGATACCCAGGAGAGGGATTGCTGGGTCATATGGTAATTCTATTTGTAATTTTTTGAGGAACCTCCACACTGCTTTCCATAGCGGCTGCACCAGTCTGCATTCCCACCAACAGTGTATCAGGGTTCCTTTTTCTCCACAGCCTCTCCAACACTTGTTACTATTTGTCTTGTTGATGATAGCCATTCTGACGAGGGTGAGGCGATATCTCATTGTGGTTTTCATTTGCATTTCTCTGATGATTAGTGATGTTGAGCATTTTTTCATATGTCTATTTGCCATTTGTAAGTCCTCTTTGGAGAAATGTCTCTTCAGGTCCTCTGCCCATTTTTCAATTGGGTTGTTTGTTTTTTTGTTGTTGAGTTTCATGAGTTCCTTGTATATTTTGGATATTAGACCCTTATCGGAGGAACTGCTTGCAAAAATCTCCCATTCAGTCGGTTGCCTCTTTATTTTGTCGATGGTGTCTTTTGCTGTGCAGAAACTTTTAAGTTTCATATAGTCCCATTTGTTTGTTTTAGCTTTTACTTGCATTGTCTTTGGAGTCAAATTCATAAAATGCTCTTTGAACCCAAGGTCCATAAGTTTAGTACCTATGTTTTCTTCTATGCAGTTTATTGTGTCAGGTCTTATGCTTAAGTCTTTGATCCATTTTGAATTAATTTTGGTACATGGTGACAGATAACAGTCCAGTTTCATTCTTTTGCACGTGGATTGGATCTTTCATTCTTGTATTTAGAATATAATTTTGTTCTTGTTTAAGTTGTATACATACACACAAGGCACTGACACTTCACATTCTATTTTATGAAAAGCTGTGTTTATTGAATTTCTGTTGTTCATGAACTGAGAGTTGTGAAGAAAATTTGTGAAGAAGACAGACAAGCTCTCTGACTTCAATAAGTTTACAGTTTGACTAAGGAGATAAACAAATTCGTATTTTACAAAGTGGGTAAATAAACCTGGTTAGTGATATGACGAAAGTGTATAGTGCCAAGGTACTCTTCAGAGGGAAGACCTACCTGGATTTGGAGGGTCAAGTAGGGCTTTCTGGAACAACATGTAATTTAAGCCATGAGTGGAAATAAAAGTAGAAACTAACCGGGCAAAGAAGATGTTTTGAAAGCAGAAAGATGTTTTGAAAGAAGAAAGTTTTGAAGCAGAAGAAAGAGCATATAAAAGGATCTTAGGGACAAAATATAGGAGTTCAGTATGTATGGAGCATCAAGAGCAAACGAGAGACTCTAAATGAAGTTGAAGCGGTATAGTGGGGCGAGCTCTCGGAAGGCCTGGAATAGCATATGAACTTTGCATTTTTACGTAAGATCGTTGGGAAACCATTGAAGGCTTGCAAATAAAAGATGCACACATTTTCCAGTTTATAAAGATCACTAGAGCTGCAACTTGGAGAATGAATCAAAGAGGGAGAAGACCAGGAATAAGGGAGAGTTAGCAGGGTTCTATCAGTCATCTAGGTGAAATGCCTGTGGCTACTTTAGTGCAGTGGGAATGGAGAGACACAGCCTAATTCAGGATTCTTAAAGATTTTTTAAGGAAAAACAGATTCTTGGGATGAATTTTGTCTTGTATATGTGGATGGTATTACCAGCATTCCGTTTAATAAAATCTGAGTCATGTTTAAATTTCAGGACCCCTGATAAGAATTACAGTGTAAGTGATAAGGGAATATCTGGCTTTGGTGTACCTGTAGAATTGGCAGAGATTTGCCACTAGACAGAGAAATATGAGCATAGGACCTTTATAATATAGGTTGAAGTACATTGCTTAATCTTTGAAAAAAGTTAGAATTTCCCATGTTTAAGATATCCATAAAATCGCTTCCTGATATGTGTAATAAGCTTTTGTCAATTACTCTATCCTTGGAGTTTCCCTATATTCTGCATATACCTATTTAGACTCACATGAGTAATCTTCAGTAGGGGCAGAATGACAGTAAATTCATACCTCATTCTCAGAGATGGATGAGCAGGAGTCTTACTCATCACAGAGAGATTAGCAATCAGTTCTATTCTTTTTTCTTTTCTTTTTTTTTCTTTTTAACCAGTAATCACCTCTGTAACATGGCATGTTTTAGACAAGCTGAAAGAGGAATTTAGAGAGGAAAGGGTTATAAGCATAAACTTGAACTCTGTAAAGTGACATCAGCTTCTTTTTTTAAAAGTTTTTACTATTTTTTTTAGTTTCTAGTCCTTCCATCTTTTGAAAAATGGGATGGAGACAAAAATGCCACCATCTCAGATGTTGAGTTTTGCATCATTTCACCTGGCTGCTAAATGATTCAGCAGCAATGTGCTATGAAGAATTGTGTTAATTGATGAGTCATAGCTTTGAAGCTGTAGATTAAGGCATCCAGTGTTTGGAAAAGTTAAGAAGATTATCTTTCATTTAGTTACTCTTTACATATGCATAGGCACAGAAAGATGAATAACTGATCAGAGGCAAGTAGAAATATAATGTTGTGGAACTAGAAAAGAAGGAGAAATTTGATACTTATTTCTGAGCTTGGAATGTTCAAGTTGGAAAGGACTTAAGTTCTTCTGGGTTCTAGGATTACTGTCTGCTCTGTGTATGGATTCTGCCCTTTGCCTTGACTTATGATTTAATAAATCTTATTAGGAAATTGATGATTTCTACATAGAAACAAATAAGTTTAATTCCTACAATAACTTACAATCAGCCACTTATTTATTACCTCTTATTACACATGAGGTTTGATGTTAGTATTGAGTAGAAGACACTGAGTAAATAATGAGTGTCTAAAGTTGAGGAAGCAATTTTGACACTCTGCTTGGGTCATTGAGACATCAAGTTCATCTGGGTCCTGGATACCAATAGCTGTGCCCATAGGAAATGCAAATAACTACTGTGTTTCCCCAAAAATAAGACCTAGCCAGGCCATCAACTCTAATGTATCTTTTGGAGCAAAAATTAATATAAGACCCGGTCTTATTTTAGTATAAGACTGGGTCTTTAATATAATATAATATAATATAATATAATATAATATAATGTAATAAAATATAATATAATATATAATACTGGGTCTTATATTAATTTTGGCTCCAAAAGATGCATTAGAGCTAACGGTCCGGCTAGGTCTTATTTTCAGGGAAACACGGTACTGATAATTCGAGATGAGGGGAATACCTAAAGTCAACTACCTAGATTAATGATTCATGCTATATCAAAATGTTGACCTTTTCCAGAAGTAAGTGATTTCAGTAAAGATTAGGTGACTTCTGTATGAGCTGTAAACTCCAAAGCAACACAAGCAAATGGCATTTTATGTGACAAGAGGAAAAATTTGTTTGTTCCTTTCCCTGGTTTATGATTACATATTTATGGTCTATAAGCCCAAGCACCAACCAATAATGAATAATCCCCAGCTACAGTGGTAGATTGTGGATTGTAATATTAGTGTTTAATACATAGGGTCAGCCCATGACCCAGGAACATAGAGTAGTAAATGGTCCTGTCTTTTTGTATAATGCTGTCATCATTCTCTTTGGGTAAATTCCCCATTTGCACTAGCCCCAGTAATCAACTGTAAGATATTCTGGAAACATACACCGTAGACACAAGTTCTATAGTTTTCCCATCCATATTTATGTGGTTTATTGCATGAGGGTTTCTTTTGAACATTTCATGTGTTGAGGTTTTAGTTTCAGCTGAGCTGAAACTTTTTGTTTATTTCTTTTTGTTGTATGCTAGCTAAAGGATTTAAAAATAGACACTTTCTGGTGACAAAAAGAGAAATCCAAATAAAATCAGTGAGCACCTGAAAGATAGTCTTTTGTTGATATGAATACAAAGGTGGTAAATAACAATGCTTATCTCAACTGGGATATTCACACATTAATTGGCCTTTGACCACTTTTCTCTTGTTCAGAGTTATTTCCTATAAGATGAAACAGGAGCACAACTGAGTTTTTTGTTGTCACTGGAGTTACAGACTTCTACCACTACTCACTGGGATATAACCCACTAACTTTTCTTTTTTCTTAATGAAAATTACCATATTGAGTACCCACATTGTGCTGGGTCATAGCTTCACATTTATTATTTCCCATCATGCTAATAACAGTCTTATCTGGTAGCTTTCCTGATGAGGAAATTGATGATGTTAAACCATGAAAGTGCAAGTTTGGATTTATATGTAAGGAGAAAGAAACATAGGAATAGAGAGATTAAGTAGTTATATAAGCAAAGAATTGTCAGATTTAAGATTGAAGCAGCATTTCAGAACCTTCACTTGGGTCACAGGAATGTCACATACACTGGAGGGCATCAATACAACTAATCAGTGGGAACCAAATTTGAACTCTGTAGGCTCAAGAGTAGTCATTTTCTGTAGTCCTTCATTTGTTCTCCATATGGAGTGGAGGACAAAACCCATGGTTTGAAATGACTGAAGCACAAATTATTAAAAGTCCCTTCCCTGTGTGTTTAGCTAAATACTTAGAGAACATTTGTTTATCTAATTTATATTCCTTCAACTTACCAAGATTTTTAAGTCTTTGGAGAATAAAAGAAGACAGTATTGGGAATATTCCTAAGACTTTTTCTACTGTGTTTCCCCAAAAATAAGACCTAGGCAGACAAATAGCTCTAATGTGTCTTTTGGAGCAAAAATTAATGTAAGACCCGGTCTTATTTTATTATAATATAAAACCAGGTCTTTTATAATATAATAATAATAATAACATAATATAATAAAATATAATACAGGGTCTTATTTTACTATATAATACAATATAATATAATATAACCTAATATAATACCGGATCTTATATTAATTTTTGCTCCAAAAGATGTATTAGAGCTGATTGTCCGGCTAGGTCTTATTTTTGGGGAAACACAGTACAGAAGTTAATTGTATATCCTTTGCTGAATTAATATTATTTAATATACATTATTTAATAGATACATCTTGAGACAAGTTAATATGTACATCTTGTTTGCTCTTCAAACCATTTAATAAGTACATTATTTTATCAAATAAGGTAAAAAAAATCACAATTATCAGTTGAATAGCAAATATCAGGCAATTAGATCCTGAAACTTACATTCAGCTCTGTATTGTCTTCTCTTCCTGTTTTTGATATAAATTGCATAATATCCTGATGATCTTAAGCACATGATAGTCTGTAAATAGAGGTGTGTTAGAAAGAGAAATTTAATAATGCACAGTTGTTTTGTGTTTTTTTTTTTTTTTTTTTTTTTGTCTACTTGGATGAAACAATCAAGTACTTATCCTCAGAGCATTTTGCAAACTTGATCAATCATGCTTTCTTGTGAAGTAGGTCAACGTACAGATTCTCTCTGCATTAGAACTCAGGAAGTGCTTTTTAATTCTGCATGCAAGAATTCAACAGGGAATATCTCTCCTGGATTTTACCCTCAAATAATTTGGCCTCCATCCATGTGGGACTTGCAAGTATATTTTTCGCTGCATGTTTTTGTAAATGAAGACTTCTACTGCCCATTGTTGAATTTCATCTGTGAGACAGCCTTCATGAGGGGATATAACAAAATCATTACTGGGAATCTAATTCAGGTTTCCCAAATGGTCTGAAAGAAAGATGAGTTATAAAAAGTACATCTATTTGAAATTAGAAAAGCCCTGAGCAAAAATAGCTCTATCAAAATTTTCTTTCTTTTTTCTTTCTTTTTTTAAAAATGTAAAATGTATTTAACATTATATACATCCTTGATGCTCTGGTTCTCAAGGCTTGTTCCATGGCCCACTAACAACAGCATCACTTGGGAACTCGTTAGAAATACAAATTCACAGGCCCCACCCCAGGCTTACTGCATCAGAAACTCTTGAGGGAGAGTCGAGCAATATGTTTAAACAAGCTTGCATGACTTTTCATGCTAGCCAAAGTTCTGAAACCTAATGTGTACAACGGATCCATCAGTTTTGTCTATAGTGCTTACACAATTATTTGTGTTGTCAATAGTCAGATTGTAAACTTAAACTTGTACTGAAAATGTAGATGACTCTTAAGTACAGTGACATTAATCAAGTTTGCAGATAGCACATACGATATTTTTCTGCTCTCGTAAGAGTTAGCATTCAGCAAGTCTGGCTGTGAAAAGTCGTATCCAAGCAGGAAAGCATGTTTGCATCAATCCTGTTTGACAGCCAGAGCACCTTCGGCTTTTCTCTCACATGCAAAGGTATCAGGCTTTAACTAGCAGGAACCATTACATTCCTTGACAAACTTGCTGTGCTTTCTGTGGTTTCCCAGGTATACTTTCTCTTCTAAATCTAAGTGTTTATTTCCCACTTTGATAAAGGACCATTGTCTGCAACATCCAAATCCTGATTCCTTCTGTGTATTTAATATACCATAAACAAAGCTAAGTTAAACTGCTTCATATGTATCTGTCAAGGCCTCATTCTATTTCTTTTTTTAATAATATGTCAGGCACAGACTGAAATATAGACCAAAGAGACAGCAGTGGAAGAGTTAGAGAAGAGACTCCTTCTGGTTCCTTCCATTCTAGCTGTGAGTTATGGCCATAGACTCAAATCTGAATCATCAGTGACTCAACTCATCATAACTCATTTACTAGGCCAAATCATGAGACTGATAAGTCAGAAAGCACAGCAGCGCTGACACTCAAGTTGTGTGTAAATCATGCCAGCAGATTTTCTTTCTTCTTTTTTTTTAAAATTTTATTTTAATCTCAGGCTGATCTGACTATAGTAGTGTATTTGGGAGTAAAGATTCATGTGGTTAAGAGAAACAATCTTTCAAGAGTTATCTATTGGGTGCCTAGTGCGTACAAGAAACGATGGGGCACCAAAGATACATTTCACATTGAACTTATGCAGCTTGAACAGAGCGCTACAACAAAGCAGGGGCTTAAATATTCTAAACAAATGGCTCAACAACCCTGCACCCTCATCTTATTCATAGACTAGCTCAGGTTATACTAGTGATTTCCATGAGAGCGGGGTCATATCTTATTCATTTTTAGTTTTCCAGGGCTTAATACAAATTTTAGTGTATAGTAAATATAAACTAAATTGAGGTTCTTTATTGTCTTCCTTGTCTGAATTTTTTTATTCCTTATAATAACTTTCTAAACCACTCATGTTGCATCAATAATATATTGTTCAGCTTTCCATTATGTTTCTGATGTTAATATGCTTAATTGGCCTGCATACAATGTTTAAACATCTGGGAGTCACATTAAATCATATTCTGTATACCTAACCTCCTCAAGGACTATGCTTAGTTGATCCACAATAATTATTTGTTAATGATTGTTGAAATAATCTATCACAGCACAGCATATTACACCACACAATACAAGAGATGACACACAACAGAACACTGTCAGCAGAGTGTTCTAAAACTTGTGAGTTCAGAAAAGGCATAAATCTCTGGCTGTAATAAGTAAAGAAAATGTAATGGCATAGTGATTCAGAGCTAGGACGGACTTTAAAGATTGTTTACTCCAAAGTCTCCTTCTTACAACTGAGAAGACCTAGTATCTGAAAGGTTAAGTGATTTATTTTAAGGTCTTATGGTTTTGTGTTGATTTGTATTTTCTTCTCTTGGGTTGTTGATCTTTGATTTTATGAGGAGTTCTTTGTGCAGCAATGTTGTTCTTTTGCACCCTCAATAGAACACAATCCAGCAACAGTGATAGGCAAATGTATTAGAAAGCAAACAGTAAATATGTAGGGATTCTGTTCGTTGTTGGTTATTTTGGGTTTTTTTTTCAAACCTATAGAAAACATGAGCATAATCTATTTAATTTTTTTAAAGTATGTTTTAATAGTACCTATGATTTTAAAGTATCACTTTTTATAACAAATGTTTCCACATGAGTTGAAAGAATAATTGCAGATGTTTAACACTGGGAAATAAATTATAACGTTGTCCGTATATTATCTCTGTAATATATAAAATATCTGATTAGACAGCTCAAACTCCAGGCTTTGAGCCAAGCACTCTGGAGATTAATAAATCTTGATTAGACAGAGAAGCTAGAATTATCTTCCAGGTTAGAGAAATGGGATAAAAAAAGAATATAAAATGAGGGAAATTGCAAGGAATATTTGAGTGACCCCTTGGTGTTCCTCAACTTGATTCAGCTACAGCTATTTTCTTAGCCAATTTATTGACACATTTTCTTAGGTTTAAGAAATCATGAATAGGGGAAGAAAATAAATAAAATTGAACAATGAAATATTCAAACTTTTGACAGTCTGTTTGGGAAAAAATAAGTAGCAAACCTAATGGGATCCTTGAGTAAAATATTTCATTTGTATGCACTTCTTTCACCAACAGGAGTTATTTTGGCCCAAGCTAAATGAATTTCAAAGGAATATCAAATAAGCACCAAAGGATGCAGAGATGAAGACGAGCGTGTACCACATGTTGCTAAAGGCTTTACAGCAGATTCCTTTGGGTCTTGCAGCCCCTGGTTTCGATGTGCATTTTGTATTAATTAAAAATAAAATCAGATTTCTCCACTGCTGGGGAAGATCTTAGTCTTTCTAATGGTTTTACCTGCCAAGCACACACATCCGAGTTTTTGCAGAGATTATAATGATAGAATGTATTGATTTTAGCTAACAAATGGCAAAACAAAAGTCAGTTGGGGCTCCTCTTAATAATAAATTCCCAGAGTCTCCCATGATTACTAAATCCAGCAGGATTATATATACTGGTTCAGCAAACAGCCAACACACTTGGCATATGAGACAGGGTATGGTAATGAACAGGTCTGTAAAAAAGTAATAGCTTTTTAACTAAGAGGCAACGTTCAAGCCAGCAGGTAGAAATCTCTTGCAAAGACAAACACTGTGATTTCCTTCCCACTCTGGCTCCAGTGTGATTTACAGTGACTTGGGCATGAATTCAGGAAAATCATGGAAGGAATCAGCACTATTAATGGTATCTTGGCTAGAAATGAGAATTCTGAGGTCTATTTCAAAGTGGTTGTTCTGTGCCTAAGACAAAAAGGACTACTTCATTTTCTAAACTCAGTGTTACGCTTTAATGGTTAAATCATTTTGGAAACTCATTCCCTTTTGTATTTAAGCCAGTTGCACATTTTGTGGGTAACATTTTCTCTAGACTGCACTTTCATCTACCTCTTTGGTTCATGTTTTAAAAAATAAAGATACAATGGGAAATTATGTCAGTGAGAAACTCTTCTTGCATACAAACAACAGCTGAAAAACCCTGATTCAGAGCTGACTGGATTGCTAGTATCTTCTGTGTTCAGATAATGACAAGAAGATGACTGATCACTCATTTACCAATAAGTCATTGGTTCTTTAGACTCTGATAAATGTATTTTAATGATTTTCTGTTAAGTTTGGCCTTAATCTTTGAAAGTGATTAGAGCGCATTTCCTCTGATTTGTACTACGTATTTCACCTATTGTGTAGATGTACTTTGTTTTAAGAAGCAACTGTGTTCCTGTTAAGCAGTTGATATGTTTGCTTTTAAATAGTATCCTTTAATTTTTTTAGACTATTTTCAAAACCCAAGTTAGAGAAATTTTCATAAAGAAAGAGTAATTTAAGTTAACAGTGTTTCCATTTAAATCCTGGATATATTAACCCATGGTAATATACTACTGAAAATAAGGGAAACACACATGTCCCTTCTAATAGACCAGCCTTGTGAATAAAAGTAGACTGTTTAGCTGCCAAAATATAAAGACTATTTTTGTAAATTAATGCAATTTTTCTTTACTTTTTGAGGAATCAGAGTCTCTCAAGCCTCGTTGTATGTCTTCCCACTTGCAAGTTCAATGTGCAATCTCTGCTTTGAAATTAATGGAAGTAGCACTTAGTTTTATAAATATTTAGTGCACATTCATATTTTAGACTATTGCCTTTGGTCTGACACTGGCACAATACACATGTGGCTCTAGCTATAACAAAAGGAGGTATGTGCACAAATTGTAAAGTGGTGCCTTTTCAGCAGCACATTTTTTATGTAAATATGGTACCTGGTAATCCTACATTAAGATATTATCTACATGAAATTAAAAAAAACCTTCTTAGCTCAATTTTCAAGTGTAAAATTATGGCAATTATGAAATATTTTGTAAGAACCAGATCAATGTGGCTTCAAAATATATTAGTAAAGAAAAACTATAACCTGAATCATTTGTATAGCATGGAAGTTATGATAATAGAAATGCTATCATTGATAATTGTGTGATTTTATATGTTGCCATGTATTATGTGCTCACTCATTTTATTCAAACAGTCTATAAGAAGGGCCAGCTGGAAGCCTTACAATGTGACAGGTATTCTTAGAGACACTGAATAACAATAATAGAATACAGAAGATGAGGTTTTGAACTGTGAAAAGCCAATTCTATATTTTGGTAATCCCTACTACAAAATGAACTGATTTACAGAAATTAATTTGTTATGGGTTGTGGTACTCCAAAAACATTTTCCCATAGGGAAAAAAAAAAGTAATCATTTGCCCACTCAACTAAATTAGATGAAGTGTACCTAACATACAGTACAAATTCTATCATGAAATCTAATAAAGAACAATATAAAAGGTAAAAATCCTCCTGCATTCCTCAGTCACTAACTTAAGGGTATATCTCCTCCTGTCCTTTTTTGTGGGAAGGATAAAAGAAAATGAAGGTCCAGGGTAAGGCCAGGCTGCCACAGGTTACTAAAAAGGGACGTGAAGAGGAAATCAAAGTCCTGTGGGCCTTTGCAAAGGAAATAAGATTCCTGGAGTCACCATAACACCTAATCAAAGTGGTTATCATTGGATCATCTTTCAGAAGTAGCTGTACCTAGACCTGGCTTATTTAAATTTTGAATCACATTTATGTTAAATGTTTGGAATTTATAATAGGTACTTTCTGAGATTTATATATGATTTTTTACTCACCTAGGTGGCTTAAACATGTTTTTAAGTTATTTAACTATCTCTGTGACTCTTATTAAGCAAATCTAATCATAATGAAGCCTTTTATTTTACTTAGTATACTACATTTACAGGTGTAGGGAGCCAGGTTTCTGATACTTGATGATAATCTCAAATTGTCAGCATAACAACGATAAATACTTTCAAATTAACATGCACAAACCCACTAGTACTTTCCTTTTCCTCTCTATCCATGGGGAATTAATCACTTCTTGAAATCAGTCATAGTACTTTGAGTATATTTTTTTAAGTCATTTAGTTCTGAAATGTCAGTTAATGATTAGCATTTCAAATACAGTGCAGCCATTAAACTTAGGTAAAGCACCCACTGAGGTGATCTTTTTGCTTTGGAGAGCTATCGTAAATGAAACACGTTCAACTATTTGATTTTCTTTATGGTGCCCCATTATATAGTTCCCAAACCGCCACATAACTTGGAAAATTATGCCCCAAATTGTGTCAGAAGCTATAGAGGAATAGTTCCTCAAGCTTTTCTTGGCCATGAACCATGAATAGCTTGTATGCTGTGGAAGAGCGAGGGAGGAGAGGAAGCAGGTCCGTACATTCACATAGCATGGACCCAGGGTTAGCCTCAGGTTACAAGCCCCACTCTGGGGACCACAATTGATAGTAACACTTCCAAAGGATGTAAAAACTGCCTTTTCCTTACCTTCTATTTCACACTGAACACTAATCACAACAGTGGAAGTGGTAAAGGTTCAAAAGATGTATGGAAAGTTTGGCCTTTGGTGGGAGAAGAACCTTGTCTGTTGAAATAGAAGGTAAGGAAAAGAGAATAGTTCCAAACACAATTAATTAATTAATTAATTAATTATACAGTACAGTTATTTATTGTAACTTATGTGCCAAGCCCCATATTAAGCACTTTACATGGATAGCTTAATTTAATCTTTGCAACAACTCAACCCAATAGAGGCTATTAAATTCTAATTTTGTAAATGAAAGAACTGAGTTTTATAGAAAATGACTTGCAGGCATAATGCCACCCATCGTAAGTGAAGGAGCCCAACTCCAAATCCCAGGATCTTAATCACTGTGCAGAAATGAGAACAGTGCAAGTGTGATTGCAGAAAGTTGAAATCCACGCATTGCTCTTCTATTCTGCTATGAAGTATGAGGCAGGTTTACATCCTGGAACTAAGGGATAAGTTTGAAAAGAGTTTTATTTCAGAACATGTTACATGCTTTTCCTTTTCTGATGGAATGTGTCTCAGAACTGACCAGATAAAATGGTATGACGTATGATTCGCAGAATTTATATGAGGCTAATGATCATGAATTATAATAATCTGGCTGATGAGTAGATTTTTTTTCCCCCAGTGACAAATGTATACCTCAACTGAATTAAATAAAATTGGCAAGGAGTGAGGGACAGAAAACTATGGAAGGCTAGAGGTGGAACAAGCCTTGCAGTAACTTTTCCAAGGATCCAAATACCACTGAGACACCTACGGATCTCTGTCTCCTCTCCTGCTTTTTCTCCTTATCCATCAAAGAAACTCAGTGAGGGAGACATTGTTTTAAATCAGATATTCCACGTATGTCACTTTTCTCCACAATGTGAAGTCACTTAAATTATATCTAGTGCATGAATTGGAAAGAAAACTTTGTTAATTCTATTAATACCGTGTTTCCCTGAAAATAATATCTAACCAGGAAATAAGCATGATTTTTCAGGATGACATCCCCTGAACATAAGTCTTAGTGCATCTTTTGGAGCAAAAATTAACATAAGACCCAGTCTTATTTTTTGGGAAACACAGTAGTAAGACACGTTTAAGTGTACCAAGATATATTGTCATCTATTATTACTTACTGTCTCTTCAAAATATCATAGTTCTTATTTTATCCCCATGTTTTATTTAAAAATGCTGAGGATTTTGGATTTCAGATAGCCTTGTGTTATTCGTAGTAATGGTGTGCCATGATTCATTGCTTTCAGTTTTGCTTTAAAAATTTGATTAAAAGTTCAAACAACCTGTAGGTAAAAACTATCTTTTTGCCACTTGTATTAAGGGATCCCAGCAGGGGTTTCCTTTGGTTTGTTCCTCTCAATTAAATACTTGTTCTGTGTGTAGAATGAGTGTAAAGATTGGTTTATCCTTCAAAGGTACCATTCATTAAGTGATAATCTAATACATTCTGAAACCTGTTTTGTTTTCAGCTCAAGTCCGTGTCTGTTGCCAATTATACCGCAACTAATTCCAGTTTCAGCATGAGGCTTTCTTCTTCTTCATGCATTAGATAGAGGGGATGCCTTTAACAGAAGCTTCTCTGATCTCCCAGCTCTGCTCCTCTTTCAAAAATGATATGCTCTGTGAGGCATGTTAATTTGTTCAGTGCATTTCAATACATCCTATTGTCCATCAGAGTCTGTTTGATCAGAGCGTTAAGAAGATATAATATGTGAAAGCAAAGGGAAAGAGAAGGTCAAAATACAGACACCACAATGTATATTTAATTTTAATATTCTCTGAGCAAACATGTATTAAGTGCTGACTGCATAAAAGTCTTTACTCCATGCACCATGCTAGTACATAGCAGTACATGTGTAAACATTTAAGAAATACAGATGTCTGTAGAAAATGGCAAATATTAATTCCAGAGAAATATCACTTCTCAATTGTGATAAGTGAGAGATGCAGTACAAAGACTGGAAAAACTATGGACATTAGATCTACCTTGACCCAGTTTTAATCCTAGGGATGCCACTCATTGGGTGTAATAAAATAAATTTTATTTAGTAAAATAATATTTATTTATTCTGAGATAAAATCACTTTGAACCTAAGATTTCTAAACTGCAAAGCAGGAATAATAAATAACAAGCACGTGTATGTGTGTGTATGTCTGTGTGTGTGTGTGAATTTGAAGCCATTTTTCATAGTTTGCAGTTGTGCCCTTATGACTGTGTTTAGGCAAGTTAAGACAATTTGGGGAAGGGTTTGCTGCCTGTCCCATACCTCAGTACTGTCAGGAAGTTGGAATGATTGTGTGCAGCAACACACATTCTAATTCACTTAGGAAGGATGAAATTGATGCAAGGGCCTTTCAAAGAGCTAATCTTGTCTAGAGAGAAAGTATCTATCCAAGAGGGTTGTACATATTTTCCCTGAGAAGAAATATTTAGCTTTGAGCGTGCTCTCTCAAACAGCTATTTAATATAATGCCTTCTTCTGAGAGTTTCCAGAGGGCTGAGCAGGCATGATTACAAGTTTCTGCCTAAGAAGGTTAAGAAAAATTACACTGAGCTAGCTTACCGTGTTCCCCTGAAAACAACACCTAGCCGGACAATCAGCTCTAATGCGTCTTTTGGAGCAAACATTAATATAGACCCAGTCTTATTTTACTATAATATAAGACCAGGTCTCATATAATATAATATATATAATATAATATAATTAATATAATATAATGTAGTGTAATGTAATATAATAACAGATCTTATATTAATTTTTGCTCCAAAAGACCCATTAGAGCTGATTGTCCGGATAGGTCTGATTTTCAGGGAAACATGGCAGTACCAGAGATAAGACACAAAAGGTGTCAGTGACCATAATATTGATAATAATAATTGTAGTTAATAGATATTAAGTACCTAGCATGAGCCAGATAGTATTCTAAATGAATTACATATAGTACTACAATATTTGTCACAAAGATCTTAGAAGATAACTAGTCATATTATTCTCATTTACAGATGAGCTGAAATACAAAGAATTGTTTAATTTGCTCAGGGAGAATTTTAAGATGGCTTCCTAAGATTCCTAGCTCCTGGTTACTTAATCAAACACTAATCTAGGTACTGCTATGAAGAGATTTTGCAGACATAATTAAAATTTAAATTCAATTGATTTTAAAATATGAAAATTTATCCAGGTGGGTCTGCCTGACAAAATCACATGAGCCCTTTAAAGGCACAGAATTTTCTCAGGCTGGTGGCAGAAGTCAGAGATTCAAAGCACCAGGAGGATCTGAAATGCCATTACTGCCTTGAGGATGGAGGGAAAACCTGGAAAAGACCTGAGAGTGACTCACTACTAATAGCCAGCAAAACCAGGGACCACAGCAGCAAAGTCCTTGATTCTGACAACAACTGAAAGAGCCTGGTGGTGGATTTCCCCCAGATCCTACAGGCAACCAACCCATGTAGCTGACACCTTGATTTCAGTCTCATATGATACCCTGAGCAGAGAACCCAGTCATACCATATGGGACATCTGGCTTATAGAAGTATGAGTGAATGAGTGGGTATTGTTTTAAGCTGCTTTGTTTGTGGTGATTTGTTACATAGCAATAGAAAACTAATATAGTCACAAATTTACTGAGTGCATGTTACTCTTAATTGCTAAGCTCTACAGAACTAGAAGATAGACTGAGACACTAAACAGACCTCAGACCCAGGAAATAACACCTAGCAGTCAGGGTTAAGACCTGGAGGTGACAAAGTAGAGCCAGTAGTTTTGCACGAGAAATCATCTCCAGAGGAGAAAGTAATCTCAGGTGTGCGCAGGTCTTGAGAGAGAGAGGGAGCGACTGAGAGACAGAGAGAAGGAGAGACTGAGAGACAGAGAGAGGTAGAGAGAGAGAAAGAAAGAGATTGGTTCAGAAGTTAGATTCCTCTGTAGCCCACTTATTATCACATGAGGCAGCCTTAGGGAATGTAGTCTGAGACAGCCCTCTGGTTTAGTTGTATTTGGGAAGTGGGCAGAAGGACCATGTGCATGTTACCTAGAGCCTTGCAACACAAAATGTGGCTGGAGGCCCAACAGCATCTCCTTCACCTGGGAGCTTGTTAGAGGTGCTGAATGTCAATTCCCACCCTGGACCTACTAAGTCAGAATCTGCATTTTGACCAGGTCCTAAATGATTTATTTTCACACTAAAGTTTTTGAAGCACTGCACTAGGAAAACAGCAGTAGCAGCAGTTTCTGTATAACACTTTCTGCCAGTTTCCAAGTAGAGTGTAGCTAAGGAAAAAGATCGGAATGGAATTTGAATCATTTTTTTTTTTTTAGTATCTTTCTAGTGAATTGCAGTGATATATAGGGCTTAGAAAAACTGTTCAGAAAATGCAAAGGTAAGATAAATGGATTGTTGGAATAAGAAGGAAAATAAATAACTCATGTCTATGAATTTTCAAATGATTTGAACACATCTTTAAAGAAAGATCTGCATATTGAAAATCTGTATGAATTATATATGAAAACCCTGATAACATATTTACTATATATTTCATGCCTGGTCTGATTTATCTTGGTATGCAACATCCCACATGAAAAAAAGAAAAATGTACACATTGTGTTTTTTAACAGTTTGAATGGTATGTATATCTTGAAACATGGCAACTAGAACCCTAAGAAATATTACTTCATGTTTAAATCATAAAGAAAAAATGACTATTTTAAATTATATAAACCTATTTTAAAGTAATGAGAATTACAAAAGAGTTTAAAAAATACGTATATGAAAAGAGAGAGCATTTTTCATGTTCTTGTAAAATAAAATTAATAAAGATTGCGTTGTTTTAAAGAAAACAGTGCAAACAACCAAGGCATATAAATTTAAATACAAACAGTTCTTTAAAATTGCCAATTTTTTCCATTGTGATGCTGGAATTACTTATAGATGAAGTCTGTTATTTTTCCCTAGGCTATGAAGTAATCATGAATATGGGAATAATTTATTAAATAGATAAGGCAGTGAGAGCAAAGAGCCATGAAATCCAGGGCACAAGAGTCCCAACATGAGATTGCCATTAAGATCAGAATAAATTATTACAATTTTCAGAAATGTTTGAGAGATAACTTAGTCTTTCATCTTCTTTCATGAAGGGCTATATGTAAACAGGCAAATATGAAAACACTTCAGCTCCAGTTTTAGTCATAAGATAATTTTTAGTAAAGAATTTACATGTGAGGTTTTTGTCCTTTGGTTATATAGAGAGCTGTTAATTTTTTTCCACTGATACCAATATATATACTAGTTATTGATTTGAGTTAATAATCTCTTTGTTAGACTTGAATATTTGTTTTCTTATTAAGTGAATTCTTTAGTAGGGAAAGTTAGAATTACATAAAACTCAACTACTTTCCAAAAGTTATGACATTTCCAATATCATATGGTGGACTGGACTTTTATTTGAAATGATGGCCTTAACTATGTTTTTGCACTGTTATGGTAGAAAAAGAGAGTATATTATTTGTTATTCCATGAGTTGGAAGCCTGCCAGGAATTGATCTAACAAGTGAGATCTATTTAACCTCATCTACAATCAGAAGAACCGTTGTAAAATACAGTTCATATCTTTAGCGTGTGGTATGCCTTGTGGTTTTCGGAAAATAATTACTTTATAAAAATAGTAAATCTTCAATAATTATAAGCGATTAAAATAAATATGCTGTTAATAAATTGTGGAAGTGAAAAATGCTATCTCCATATAATGTTAGGTGTTCCTTTTATACACCATTCTGACTCTGTTTCTGAGAAGATTTTGTTTTACCTTTTGTTTGGGGCAACAAGCATATATTGGACAAAGCAATCATCTATTATGTGTACACATCCAAGGCCTTTCCTGACTCTGCAGTCAATGCAAATTAAAATCACTTTTATACCACTATTTACGTGCAATACAGGAAGTCAGTTACGCAATAACTGTCACACTTCAGTTACAGGTGGAAAGCTGAAGATTTCACCCTGGAGAAGTGCTGCCGCCAAATACCAAAACTAGTGGGTTCAGGAATTTTGAATGGGAATTTTTAAAAAGTTCCACGCACCATTTATTTATGTAGGACACATCTTCATCACCATGATTAACTTTTAAGGTAACGCATGTGCTCAGTTTTGAAGAAATGTTCTGCATAGTGCAAGATTTGCTTATATTTTATATATTTTATTTATACTTGAAATGTATTGAGCTAAGGATTTGTAGTCATAACATGAGACTGATAAAAACACCAAACTGATAAAAAATGAAGAATCAGTGGTAATAAATAGCTGGCTATCCTGACAGATGCAAAGCTAACATTAGTACTTTTTACTAGAAAGACGTTTTCTAGTGGATATTTTCCAGGTTTTTTTTTTCCCCTCAGAAAAAAGGAATAAAAAGCATAATATTAGTAGAGCAATGCTAGTACATATCGGTTTAATTTGTCTTTAAAGTATATTGGTGTGCTTCATTTTCCTTCTCTATGGCCGTGGGACACAATTAAAAAAATATAGCTAATGTTTTGTAAAGATTGAGGCTGTGTTGCTAGATAGAACCTGGGATTCTATGCCTCAAGGTCAGCATCTAACTAGCCTGAACACAGAAGTCACACTATCTTATTACTATGACACAGGTTCATTTATTTTCTTGCTGCAAATTTGCTGTATTGGGCTTTTTTGGCTCCTAATTAGTTATCAGACTCTTAGCCATGTTAAGGTATATTGGCACTGTAAATGCAAAAACAAAACAATCAATAACATTTCAAGGCACTTACATATGTGCTTATTTTTCAGTCACTTTTCTATAAAATAAAAAAATAAACTTGGGCTACATAGCTGACTCAAAACCTGATCTGATTCTCCAATTTTGTGTACCTACTTAAAATGATTAGAACAGTTAGTTTCTATAATTGACATTGCTCTCTCTTCACATTACCATTTCTGAAATCAGCAAATTCCTTAATCTTTGTACTTCCTCTCAGTGTTGGATGGTTTCCAATTTGAAGTGTTGTTTTGAACCTAAATAGAATCAGCCCAGAACAGCTCTATGATACATTGAGAAATAAAGGTGTCTTTGGAGAAAGAACTTCAAGTGCAAATTAACTTGAAATAATTTAACCTGAGTATGGAATAATTTGCAGTCTTTCTTCTGTGCAGCTGTGGGAATTGCTTCTGTAGGGCCCGGGTGGGGAAGTTGCCTGGGTACTTGAAATTTTGTCACATCTGTCAGCTGTAGCTAAATGGGAAATATAGTAAGAGGTAACATTACAGAGATTTGGGACAGTCCCTAGCGGGCCTTGTCTCATTGCAGCAGTGAATAAATTATGTGAAAGCTGAAATGAAATACAGTACTGCTGATTTGCCAACTCATGCAATTTGAAAGAATGAAAAAAAATCACTTCTTAGATTCATTGTTTAAATTCTCTACAGGCAGAAGCTCCTATCTATCAGGATCATGTTTCCTCACCCAAAAATCAGACCAATGGTATCTAGGCAGGTTGTATTTTTTTTCTGATTTGTTAGTTTTTATGAAAATAGTTTACAGAGAAATAATCATTATATCATATTTAGATAGATACATTCAACAATTTTTCTTTTCAAAAAACAGTTGTCTGGAATCAGGCAGGGCAGCAGATCTACTACAATAGTAAGTGCCAGAGTCCATCAAAGGCTAATTTAATGATTATGATTATACAGTAAAAACAGTGAACAGCTCCCAGATCAACTGGGGCAAGTTGTACAATTAATATATAGTTGAAACACAAGGTATCAGGCACTTAGTAGTTTACTAAAATATTGCAACGAGCAGTACTTATTTACATGCATTTAATTGGTGTTATTTTTAGTGAAGGAATTTGACTTCAATTTCTAGGAAGGCACCTACGTATAGAAACTAGGTGACCTTCAATTTTATCTTCTTACTGTACAGATCCCTGCATTTTCTACACACAGATCTTTAACTAAGTGGAGGGTTATTAACAATAGCTTCTTCTCTCATCTTGAAAAGTTCTTTAAAGGTTAATGAGAAGATGTTTGAAAGCAGTTGGTAAACTGTAAAGGATCAATAAGGATTATTGTTGTCTTTTGGGGTTCAGTAAACAACTGAAGAGCAGGAATTGCACCTATTTCTTGCTTGGGTATTGACATAAAATATTTATCTTGTTACATAATCTTTCAAGATTTACCTTGATGTTTATCAAATAACTAGTTACTACACATTCAATTTGGACAGAATACCATATAAGATATAAAATTGTGTAAGTCATCAGTATCCTTAAGAAGTTTGTAGGCATTGGGTAGCATATAACAAGCATGAAAAAGAAAATATTAGCTGACTTAAGGAAAATGAGAATTCTGTTCTTCCTGAGGTTTTCTATGAAAACTTCTGGGCATGAGTTGGTCCTTAAAGAATTAATGAGCTGTCAATAATCGGAGTATTTGGGGAGTTTTTTCTAGGTACAGGGAATGTAATGAAGTAATGTTTTTGGAAGGTTTAAGGAAAAAGATAGGTTGTTCAATGGCAAATGATAAAATTATGTCCAAATATAGGAAAACAAACTATTATGTGTGAAAAACTTGAAGTTACAATATTTATTTGGAGATCATAGGTTGAAAGAATCACGAATCTCACAGTAGGAAATGCTATGGAAATTCATTTTTAAACCCACAGCGATGCCAATCACTTTGGCCTTGCCAAATTCAAGTATATTGAATTCATTGCCAGTATTTAAGAGCTTGCTATTTCCACAGAATTTTTATTCCCAGAGTTCTTGAACTTCTGATCAAAACTTAGGGCCATACTCTCTTGCTCTCTGCTGACTCTTTTCAGTTATTTACTTTACTTGCCTAATAAGTATATGAGTTTGCAAACCCTACCCTGTAATATTCAGGAACTCCATTTCACCTTCGTAATACTTTTTACTTCTCTCTCTTTGAACACTACCAAGAATCTCCCCTCTGAGGTTGCACCTTCATGTTTCAAAGCATGAGCATGTTTCAGAAGTTCTTCCATATACTGAATTAAAATCTATTTGTATCTTCCAGCTATTTTCTTGATGTGTGCTTAATGGAATCACATTAGGAATCTAATCTTTTTTGCTATGATAAACCTTTAAAACAATATACGAGTTATTATTCTCTTGGCAATTTCACCCTCATTTATGGATTTTAATTAACACCCATGTTGCCATCTCATTCTTTCTAACTGCCCACTGAACACTTTGTCCTGCATAGTAATTCAAACACAACACATTTGAATTGAGGCTGGACTTATCATCATCTTCACCAAACCAGATTCTACTTTTTTATTAGTAATTGGCCTCAGCATTCATTAAATGACTCAGTACAGAAATCTACAGTCTTCCAAAATGCTTTGCTTTACCTCACACCTTAGATCCATTTAGCAAGTACTATCACTGCACTAAAACTTACTTCAATTCTTCATTATCATATACCGTGGACCACTGCAGTAACCTCCCACTCCCCATGTCCTAAGCCATGCCTACCTTCAATCTATTTTTCATACTGCTGCCATAAAATGCAGGTTTAATCCAGTTATTCTCCTAATTTAAAAAATAGTATTTATTCACCACATATTCAAGATGCAGTCCAAACTGTTTAGCTTGCCTTTCAGAATCTGTTTCCATCGCCTTTCTAGAATCATTTACTATTATGTCCTAACTGTACTGTCTTTGGACCAATCACACTAATGTTTAGTTTTCCATATTTTCCATCAATTAACTGCTCTCCCAACATCCTTTTCTACTTCATTTGTGAGGCCAACTCCCCTGGATCCTGTATATGAGTTCAGTTAATGCCTCCTTGGGGAGGCCATTCTGCTGTACCCCATTTGAGACTGATCACTGTTTCCCCAGTTTTACATAGTATAGTAAAATAAGACCAGGTCTTGTATTGATTTTTGCTCCAAAAGACTCATTACAGCTGATTGTCCGGCTAGGTCTTATTTTCGGGGAAACACGGTAGGTACTCAATTTTATCTTTCCAAAGTACCTTATCCATAGAACTAGCAATACATGGGAATCAGTATTTCCTTTTTTTTTTCCTTCTCTAATACTAAGTATGTTACAGAGAATACAGATTATATCTTGATAAATTTCTGGGATCCTAGTATCTAGCACAGAGAACTGGCTCACACTTGGCACTCATTAAATTTCAACTGGATAAATGAATCAACAACTATTTCTAGGTTAAACATCATCTGATCTTCATAGATTTTAAAACTGTTCATTATCCTGACTATTCTTGGTATATTTTATGTTTTGCCAATATTCTCCTTTAATTAAGGTTTATTATGATCAGCGAGAGATAAACAGGAGACATTATTCTGTGGTGAAAGATCTATGAACTTTAAAAAATATAGCTGGTTTAATATCTCATCTCATCCAAATGCTACCTATGTGACCATGGGAGATTTAGTCACCCCACTGACTCTGGTTTCCTTATCCATAAAATGTGAGTAATAGTATCTAGCCACAGAATTATTGCTGACAGTAAATGATACAGTCTAAGTAAGGGTTTCTGGCATGTAACAAGTTTTATTCAATTATTTACATTGGGTTTATATTCTAGAACTTCTCATCACATGATTACTGTATGTTACAGTTATGCTAAATTTTTGTGTCTTCTTCCAATCTAGACTTTGAACTTCCACTCTTTTGATAGACATATAAATTAATTTGTATTTCTAAGAAATGGAATATAACAGATTAGTACATTTAGGTTAAAAAAAAGTTAGAATGGAGAGCATATTGCATATTTTAGTTCAAATATTGTGACCACGTTCACAGCACAAACAGAAACCCATCTGTCCCTTTTCTGATTGCGATGAGCTGTATTTAACAAACCTTGTGAGCAGTGTGATGAAAAATCCCTCAAGCTTATGAAAGGTTCATCACCTCACATTCAGTTGGTGGGATCACAGCTACTTACTCTCTCTGCAAGGCAGCATCTGTCATTAAACCCTTTTATGGGTATTCTCCTCTATGTCTGAATACTCTCAGTATTCATTTTAAATGCAAAACTCTACAATGGAGGTAGACTAGAGCTCGAATATTAGTGGGTGACATGGAACAAGATTAAACATGTAGAGTACTATATCCAAATCCAGTTCTTCTCCAATGGAGATTAGTCTCACTGTTTTTTGGTGGCCTGGGAAGAGCATAGAGTTGGTCCATGTATTTTCCCTTCCTTGAAATGTAGGCAAACAGCATTTATTGGAAATGACATATTAAGAAAGTTACAATGTAAAAAGTCCAAAATGAAGTCACTGATCAACTGGAGTCAAGCTTAGGAAGATAGCCAAGAGGTGCAGCAAAATGAGACCATGAGAAAAAATGAGTGATGATGTATGTACCGTGCTTCCCCCAAAATAAGACAGGGTCTTCCATAAAGTTTGCTGCAAAAAACGCATTAGGTCTTATGTTCAGGGGATGTAATCCTGAAAAATCATGCTAGGGCTTATTTTCCTATTAGGTCTTATTTACGTGGAAACACGTAGTTAAGACTGGCAAAACTCCTTAGCTACACTCACTTATACTTCTATATACCTACATATTTAAAAATCTCAGATGGAAAACTTGTTGAGTACCTCTATAAAGTTTATTAGTGAGATGTTGGGAAAAACAAAAAATGAAATTATTTCTCTGAGTTTTATGAAATAAATTGCTACAAAAGTACTTATTGAACTTTTGTGAGAGGTAGAGATGTCTTAATTAGTTTCAAGTCTCTTGTATTATAGAACTTTTTTCAAAAATAGGCATGTAATAGCAATAATGTGTTGTACCATAGCAACAGCTACCATATGTCGTGGTATGTGAACCTGATACATGCTGGGTTCTGTGCACATATATTTTCTAATTTGCTCCTACAGTAACCCTGTAAGAATTACTATCCTTGCTTTTAAGATGAGGAGAACATACAGTAAACCTAGTCAGTAGCAAAGCTACTACTCTTCCATTAGGGAAATGTAACACCAAATCCACTACTCTTTTATTAGAAACAAAATAAGATAGTGTCTAATTATGGTTAACCTTTAGCATTCTAACTGGGTACCTCAACGACCTTAATCTTGAATTCAGGAATAAGTGTTAGTCTCACCTTGACTGTTTTCTGGCTGAGTAACTTTGAGCAAGTCACTTTAAACGTCCTGCATTTATTTTAAAATTGTAATATGTGGAGAGCATATGTTATTACTTAGCTTTACTAGATTCTGAGGGTCCATCCCGTTAGCACATAAGAAATAAACATTGAATAAGTTTGAATAAATGCATGAATGTGAATTATTTCTTTCATCTGCAATTACATTCACCTCAAATTTTAAAGGGTATGAAAACCTCACACATTGTGGACATTTTCACGTAAATCATGTTCCTTCTTAATGTCTTCCAAAAATATAATGAAAATATCACCCTTTTTTTTTAAATGAGGAATTAGTTAAAATTATATGACTTTATATTACTTCAGTATTCCACTGAAATTTATTACTGATACTTATCTAATTTAGGTAATACTTTGTTATTTAGAAGCTACCACAAAGAAGGTCATAGAAACTAAATATGGACAAAGAAGTATCATTCAAGTATCCCACTATATGAACACAATTGTATTTGACTCAGCTAACATTTTAAAAGGGAAAATTTTAGCTAAGCAGGGATGCTGGGAGTATCAGCACAAATATGTGTTTGGTTTTAGTCTATTAAAAAAATAATTAAGGAAGTTATTGACTTATTTTTCCCAAGGAAAAGATTCGAGAAAGTATGAGTTGTTTCAGGAGTGGCATAAATTAGCCTTTGGGTGCTCATCTCTTTAGAGGACTCTCAGGATGGATCAGCCCACCTCCCATGGAGCAAGAGTCCTCAAGGAAACAAGTTTTGTCCCAAACATCCATTCTGTGAAATATTGAAGCAACTTCCTTAAATAATAAAGTTTAAGACAAAGCACAAACATGAACCTCAGAACAGATTTCAAGATAGGAAATAAAATACATGAGCAAGTAGAATAGCTGTTGCCACCCGTCAGACTTAGTTTTCAGAAAATACAGTTTGAGAAAAAGAGAGAACTAAGTTGTTGTGGTCAAATTGAGTACTTACCTCATGCCTTCATCCCAATACATTTACACTTTCCTTAAAATATTAACCTGTCATACAAATTTTAAGAAGCAAGCACTTTCAAAATATATGGCCACCTCACACTTTCTGAACCAAAGTGAACACATGCTTTACTTCTTGTATAGTCACCAAGTTTGGTTGACTCTGAAAAGTCAGGTAGAACTAAATATATAGTAGTCTACTGTAATGGACAAGCAACTTATCCCTTGAAAAAATAGCTAAAGAGATACTTAGTCTCTAAGAATTGTAGGAGAATGTGGAATATTGTTTGTTTTCTCCATTCAAAGAATATGTGGTCATATTGAGTATTAAGGTTTATATTTGGTACTTACTATGAATTAATTATTTGCTTGAAGCTAATAAAGTTTTATAATATTCTCCTCGAAATAAAATGAAATTTATAATTTGGCAGCATTTTAGTAACAGCCAAAGGTTTCAGTGCAGACAGATACAAATCTTTGGAGCTCAGCTTGGCAGGAATGCTCAATGGTCTTTGTCCAAAGCTAACCTTTTTTCTTTATTCATTCCAAATGGATGAGAGCTTTCTTAATTGGAATAGGTTCCATACATAAAAGCTATCTTTACTCCATTTACTATTGATTTCTAAAGGTTAGACCTCTTATATTTTTCGAAATTATGGGTTGACCTTCTTGCCTGAAAGAGAATGGCACCTGGGAATGACATTTCCATTGTCTAAAGGAACGCTACCAGAGAAGCATGACTAAAATGGCACATTAACCTGTGGCTCTTAGGAGCATAACATCATTTACTTGGTTTGATGAAAGGAAACAAAGCAAAAACATGATTTTATTTCAGTTGACCAAAAAAAAAAAAAAAAAAAAGGGATGAACTGTGTCTTTCAAAAAGCTCCTCAAAAATCTTTTCTCAACAGGATATGACAAAGTCAAGGTCACAGAAATGGCATCTACTCTCTGCACTGTCAAGTTGTTAAAAGTCATAATCCTGTTCCAGTATAAGCTACTTCTTTATTTCAATCCAATTAGGGAACATGGCAGTTAGGAGAAAGGCATTTTATTGCACACTGTGATATCGAAGGCAGTCATTGAACCAGCAAGTGCTTTGACCTGACATAATAGTTATCATTTTAGCAGCTTTCACCAATTTGGGCATAATTGCTGGGCAGATAGTTTGTCAAATAAAAAAATTCCTCAGCTCAGACTCTCTAGCTTCTCTTGAATGACATAGCCCTACCATGACCAGAGCTTTCATTGTCATATCATAAATGTGTTCTCCCTATTGTATAGAAATTAATACTTACTCATTTGCATCCTAAAAGGAAGGAAATCCTGTAAAAGTTTATTCCTACTGGAGAGAACAAAGACAAGATAGAGTGAGAGAAACTTATTTTTAAAATTATTTTCGTATCTCATCTACATGAATTCCAGTGAAGTCTGTCTTCATTATATCCTTCTTAATAGCTTGAACTCTTGCATTTTACTTACTACAAATCTCCAAGAGTTGCTATGTGAATTAACTGGGATAATTCAAGGCAAGTGCAGAACACTGGGCTTCATGAAGTGCAGACCCACAAAACTGGGACTTCCTGGTCACTTTCCTCCTCCACTACCCCCATTTCATAGGTACCCACCTTCACCTCTTGTTACTCTTACTCCCTGCTCCGCAATCCTGCACACTCACCTCCTTTTATCCCCCGTTTAGAACATTGGCTCATGTTTTTCTCTCTGGCTGCCTGAAATGTCCTATTCTTGCCCTTTACATGGCTGCTGATTCATCATTTTCAGGCTGTTTAAATTTTATCTCTCAGGAAGGTCTGTCTGTGCATCTTGTGTAGGCAGGCAGTCCTCCTCCTTTTCAAAAACAGCATCCTTTTGTTCTCCTGTGACACCATCTCATTTTGAATGTATGGATGAAGGCTTTGTATGCAATGGCTGTGTTCTCTCCATGAGACCATAAGCCAGTAAGTTTCAATCCAGACTGCATTTTTCAATATCTGGGGAGCTTTTAAATGGTATTGATACATGAGCTCCATCTGCTAGAAATTTCCAGTAATTAGCCTTGGGTAAGGCCCAGGTATCAGTATTGTTGAGAAGTTCCTCAAACAATTCTAACTCGAACACAGTTGTGAAGCTCTGCCCTGCGCTATGGGAAGGCACAAGGTAACTTCTTGGCCATCAGCAGAGAGCTAGGCAGGTATGAGACACGTTATTATCATGTATGGGGCATGAATGTCTGGATTAATGTCTGGCTTATTACTGACATCCTAGTTTTCTTTCTTTGCTCCAATATACCTTGGAGATGATAGAAAAATTCTCAAGCAACAATAATACTCTAAAAGTTGAAATGAAAAAAGATACTTGAGAGTGTAAGTAACTCTTCTGACCTTCAAAATGAAAACGAATCCTGTCTTTCCCTTCCAGTGATGAAAACAAGATATTTTCTTTCAGTTATTTTACTGAGAGGATTGTTTTAAGAATGTCAGCCATAAAATGTGACCATAAGCTGTGGGAGTGTATGTATATTTCATTTTTCTTACCTACTTATAGGTAAGAAAATCTATTCATAGATCACTAAAATGATAAACCAGTATTCCCATCACAGAATAGTCATTCCTGCTTATTCCAACCGAAAAAAAAATGTTTTTAATAAAATTTATAAACTTATTTTTCTTGCTCATTAGTGAAATACATTTTTTTTTATTATTATCAGTATTATCTTCATTTATTCACAGCTGGTGATTTTGTAATATACCGTGTGAGGCTAGTGAGGAATTTGTCTCAGTGCAAAACTTAAGTGGGGGGGTGCCAAAAATACCTCATTAATCAAAATAATAAAATTTTAATGTAATAGTTTTACAAATCAAAATTAATGCAAAAAAATCCATACTGAAAAAAATATTAAAATTTTAAATGAAGATTACTGTCATGCTGGGACATATGGAAGTCTGTGGCAAAAGGAAAACTATGTACCCCTAGATAAATATTTTTATATATTTTTAATGGATGGTTTTTTTTTGAACAATGAAGTTGATGATAAAATGTTTCAAAGATATTATTTTATGCTACATGTTTGGCACAAAATAATTTGTTATAATTTTAATTAAGCTGAAGCTAATTAAAATTACTTTAGATTGTCTCTAGGTCAGGGG